>NW_028283336.1:0-5000 GCF_059441175.1 Urocampus carinirostris
GGGCCCGGCGTTCCCTCAAGTGCCGATTTTATACCCCCTTCTCCAGCCGACAGCCAGAATTATATTAGGGACTCGCAATTTTGAGAGGTGAGCACCAGGGCTAATCAGCGGCCACCCGTGACCATTGAGTCCGACAGAGCAGAGGCTAGGGGCGGCCTCGCATCTCGCAATTACCGAGGGAAGATGCCGGTTCTCGAAAAATTTCTAAGTTTTTCAAATTTTAAAGTATTGAAGTATTTAGGGCGCTTCCCGCGGCCCTGGCTTTTGCATGTACCCCTCTAAGCTCCGGTTCTCGAAAAATGTCTAAGTTTTTCAAACTTTAAAGTATTGAAGCCGGACTTCCGCGGAGGCTGACAGGGGGCCTCCATCGAAGCACCCTTCACCCCCGGGTGAGCCGGCGTCGGCCCACGGGCCTGCCGGTTCCCCAACTGAGCGATTGGCACACGAGACCCGCCTCGGAGGGCCCACGTCGGCCGGCGCAAGCCGGTGTTCGGGCGTGCGGCTCCTCCGGCTTTGCGGGTCAAGCTCCAGCGCCGAGGATACTAGGCAAACGTTGGGCCCCCCCGAGCCGAGTGGATACCCGCCTCAGAAAGAGCTGGGGCGGTACGTACGGACGGCCTCACTAAGAGGGAACGGAAGCTACTAAAGCACACGTATAACTGTCCGATGTGCGAACGAAAGTGAGGCCGGACGAATCCGATACGAGTTACGAGTGAGGCGGGATCCACGGCTGGCACTCGCGGGGCCCTCTTGCGAAACCATGCCTCGGCGTGAACCTTTTGGCGGCAGAACCAAGACGAACCGAGGTCGAGCTTCCGTCTCGAGCCACACCCAGACGTCCGACCGTCGCGGAGCCCGACGCCACGCGTGCTAGGGCTCCGCGCGAAACATCGTTTCACGACACCCGCTCGTCAGCCCGTCCGAACGTATACGAGTGTCGCGCGGCCCCCCGGGCCCGGCTGTAGCCACAGCCTCGTCCCGGACCAGGGCCGCACCGCCACCAGCAGCGCCCCCCCGGCGGCAGACGCACTCTGGTTGATCCTGCCAGTAGCATATGCTTGTTTTCAAGATTAAGCCATGCATGTCTAAGTACGAATGGCCAGTACAGTGAAACTGCGAACGGCTCATTAAATCAGTTATGGTTCCTTTGATCGCTCCACCGTTACTTGGATAACTGTGGCAAATCCAGAGCTAATACATGCAAACGAGCGCCGACTCGCGGGCGGGGCTCCGGCCTCGCCCCGGGGACGCGTGCATTTATCAGACACAAAAACCCACGCGGTGTCCGGCGGGCGGGGGCTCAGCCGTCGCGCGCGTCCCCCGCGTCCGGCCTCCGCCTCTCCGGGCGGGGGCGTAAGCGGCGCGGGCGGCTCCGCGCGCGCCGGTCCTCGTTCCGCCGGCCCGGCCCCCCCTTTGTGTTGACTCAGGATAACCTCGTGCCGATCGCTCGCCCACCCGAGGCGGCGACGACTCATTCGAATGTCTGCCCTATCAACTTTCGATGGTAGACTCTGCGCCTACCATGGTGACCACGGGTAACGGGGAATCAGGGTTCGATTCCGGAGAGGGAGCATGAGAAACGGCTACCACATCCAAGGAAGGCAGCAGGCGCGCAAATTACCCACTCCCGACACGGGGAGGTAGTGACGAAAAATAACAATACGGGACTCGTTCGAGTCTCCGTAATTGGAATGAGCCGAACACAAACCCATCGGCCAGCATCCATTGGAGGGCAAGTCTGGTGCCAGCAGCCGCGGTAATTCCAGCTCCAATAGCGTATTTTAAAGTTGCTGCAGTTAAAAAGCTCCTAGTTGGACCCCGGGACGCGAGCTGACGGTCCGCCGCGAGGCGTGCATCCGTCTGTCCCAGCCCCTGCCTCTCGGCAAAAGCCCCCGTGATGCCCTTCGCTGGGTGTCACTCGCGGGGCCCGAAGCGTTTACTTTGAGGAAATTAGAGTGTTCAAAGCAGGCCACACGGCCGCCCCTGCATATCGCAGCTGGGAATAATGGAATAGGACTCCGGTTCTATTTTGTGGGTTGTCATGAACTGGGGCCATGATTAAGAGGGACGGCCGGGGGCATTCGTACTGCGCCGCTAGAGGTGAAATTCTTGGACCGGCGCAAGACGGACGAGAGCGAAAGCATTTGCCAAGAATGTTTTCATTAATCAAGAACGAAAGTCGGAGGTTCGAAGACGATCAGATACCGTCCTAGTTCCGACCATAAACGATGCCGACTCGCGATCCGGCGGCGTTATTCCCATGACCCGCCGAGCAGCACCCGGGAAACCGACCAAGTGTCTGGGTTCCGGGGGGAGTATTGTTGCAAAGCTGAAACTTAAAGGAATTGACGGAAGGGCACCACCAGGAGTGGAGCATGCGGCTTAATTTGACTCAACACGGGAAACCTCACCCGGCCCGGACACGGAAAGGATTGACAGATTGAAGGCTCTTTCTCGATACCGTGGGTGGTGGTGCATGGCCGTTCGTAGTTGGTGGAGCGATTTGTCTGGTTAATTCCGATAACGAACGAGACTCAAACATACTAAATAGTACCGCGGCCCCCCGCGCGGTCGGCGGCAGAAAACTTCTTAGAGGGACAAGTGGCTCTCAGCCACACGAGAATGAGCAATAACAGGTCTGTGATGCCCTTAGATGTCCGGGGCTGCACGCGCGCCACACTGAGCGTATAAGCGCGTCGTCTATCCCCGCGCCGGCAGGCGCGGGTAATCCTATGAACCCCGCTCGTGACAGGGCCTGGGGATTGCAATTATTTCCCACCAACGAGGAATTCCCAGTAAGCGCGGGTCATTAGCCTGCGTTGATTAAGTCCCTGCCCTTTGTACACACCGCCCGTCGCTACTACCGATCGGATGGCTTAGTGAGGTCCTCGGATAGTCCCCGCCGGGGCCGGCCCCGGCTCCGGCGGTGTGCCAGAAGACGGTCGAACTTGACTATCTAGAGGAAGTAAAAGTCGTAACAAGGTTTCTGTAGGTGAACCTGCAGAAGGATCATTAACGTACGAGCGGCAGCAGATCCGCCTCGGTACACCCCCGACGAGCCAGACGCCGAGGGCGGCGGGTCGTCGCAGGCGGAGGAAGAGGGTAGACCGGGACGGGACGGGACGGGGGGCGCGGCGCGGGTCACTCCCGGGCCGCGCGTCGGAGCGAGTTCGGCGGGCGCCACGCGGCGCGGCGCGACGCGAGAAAAGGCGGCGGGCGATGTCGCGCTACCTCCGTGCGAGCGGGGTAGCGCGCTCGTCCGACGACCCCAGTAGCGCGGCGCGGCGCGACGACAGGCGACCGCCAGCGACGGGCGAAAGGCGGCGGCCGTGCGCGGGACCCCCGTAACCGGGGAATCCCCCTATGCCGACGACCCTAGCTCGGCGCGGTTCTCGCGCTTCCGGCGCGCGCTTCCGGGGCGGCACTCGCCTCGACGACCTCCCGTCCTTTAAAGGTAACGGTTCGGGCCGGCGCCCCGGCGTCCGTCCGCCCGTCGGTGTCGCGTGTCCGTGCGGCGCGGGGCTGCTCTCGGCGAGGGTCGCCGAGCAAGCGGATCCCCGCACGGATCACAACGGCCGTATGGCGGCGGCGTCGGGACGCCCGCCCGAGACGAAGGTTCAGGGCGACGAAACGGTGCTCCCACCGGCTACCTTTTTCCCCGGCCAAACGCGTCCGTCGGCCGGAGCCCTCGAGGGGCCGCGTAGCGCGCGCGTGGGCCGGCCCCCGGACACCGGAGTCCCTCCCGGGGCTCCGGACACCGGGGGTTCGGTTCCGCGCGGTCCGCCGCGGTCTCCTCTGTCCATCCATAGTCCGGGCAGGCCGCGGCCGGGTCGGGGGCCAGTCCCCCCTCGGTGTCAGCGCGGTCGCGCCGCCCTTGTAAACCAAACCCACTCGCTGACGGGTAGCAACACCCAAAGCGTCGCTTCGCGGCGCGGCGGGGCTTCCAAGTCGGATGGCCTTCCGGGGTCCGGGTAGGAGACGCCGGGGGCCGGCCTCAGCGCCGAGCCCCCGACCTACCCGGCGAGTCCGGTCGCCGAGTCGTGTCAGGCCCGAGCGGGAGACGCCGGGCGCCGGCCTCAGCGCCGAGCGCCCGACCTACCCGGGCCGACGCACGTCTCGGGCGCCGTCGCGGCCCCGAGCGGGAGACGCCGGGCGCCGGCCTCAGCGCCGCGCGCCCGACCCGCTCGGCTCGTCGCGGCGTCGCGCGTATCGCGCCCGTCGGTAACCGCGCCGCGGGTTAGGGGCTCGCTCGCGGGAGCGACCGAACGGCACCCGCGGCGCGTTCGTCTCCGGTACAAACCCTGTCGTGAATTTGTCTCCGATCGTCCCGGGCGGACGTAAAAGGGCCCAAACGTACGACTCTTAGCGGTGGATCACTCGGCTCGTGCGTCGATGAAGAACGCAGCTAGCTGCGAGAACTAATGTGATTTGCAGGACACATTGATCATCGACACTTTGAACGCACATTGCGGCCCCGGTTTTACCCCGGGGCCACGCCTGTCTGAGCGGCGCTTTCCAATCGATCGGACGCGGGCCGGGCCCTCCGCGACATTCCGCCGGTCCGTCCGGCGGGTGGCGCGAGAACCCGGTCCGCGCGGGCGAGGCTCGGGCCCTCCGCGACATTCCGCCGGTCCGCCCGGCGGGTGGCGCGCGACCCGTGTCCCCGCCCACTCCGCGGCTGGGGTTTCGCAGGGACCCCCGTCCCTTCGTACCCTCAAATACAGACTCGGGCGGCGCTCCGTGTCCGTCCGCCCGTCGGTGTCGCGCGTCCGCGCGTCCGGAGGTGCTTCTCGGCTGCCGGTGAGTACGGCTGGTACTTAGCATACCGAGAAGGTGCTCCGCGCGCGCGGCTCCGCGCGGCGGCCCGTATGGCGGCGGCGCTCGGCGCCCTCCTCAGGTAAAGGTCCCGGTCGGCGCCTCGGCGTCCGTCCGCCCGTCGGTGTCGCGTGTCCGTGCGGCGCGGGGCTGCTCTCGGCGAGGGTCGCCGAGCAAGCGGATCC
>NW_028283336.1:12500-18831 GCF_059441175.1 Urocampus carinirostris
CGCGCATATCCCCAAACACCGGCCCGATAATACGCGCGCATATCCCCAAACACCGGCGCGGATTTCAGCCACTATTGGCGGGCACAAGTCCCCCAACACTAGCCCGGGATTCAGCCACTAGTGGCGGGCACGATTCCCCAAACACCGGTCCGATAATACGCGCGCATATCCCCAAACACCGGCCCGATAATACGCGCGCAATTCCCCAAACACCGGCCCGATAATACGCGCACAATTCCCCAAACACCGGCGCGGATTTCAGCCACTATTGGCGGGCACAAGTCCCCCAACACTAGCCCGGGATTCAGCCACTAGTGGCGGGCACGATTCCCCAAACACCGGTCCGATAATACGCGCGCATATCCCCAAACACCGGCCCGATAATACGCGCACAATTCCCCAAACACCGGCGCGGATTTCAGCCACTATTGGCGGGCACAAGTCCCCAAACACTAGCCAAGTTCTCAGCCACTAGTGGCGGGCACAATTCCCCAAACACCGGTCCGATAATACGCGCGCATATCCCCAAACACCGGCCCGATAATACGCGCACAATTCCCCAAACACCGGCGCGGATTTCAGCCACTATTGGCGGGCACAAGTCCCCCAACACTAGCCCGGGATTCAGCCACTAGTGGCGGGCACAATTCCCCAAACACCGGTCCGATAATACGCGCGCATATCCCCAAACACCGGCCCGATAATACGCGCGCATATCCCCAAACACCGGCGCGGATTTCAGCCACTATTGGCGGGCACAAGTCCCCCAACACTAGCCCGGGATTCAGCCACTAGTGGCGGGCACGATTCCCCAAACACCGGTCCGATAATACGCGCGCATATCCCCAAACACCGGCCCGATAATACGCGCGCAATTCCCCAAACACCGGTCCGATAATACGCGCGCATATCCCCAAACACCGGCCCGATAATACGCGCGCATATCCCCAAACACCGGCGCGGATTTCAGCCACTATTGGCGGGCACAAGTCCCCCAACACTAGCCCGGGATTCAGCCACTAGTGGCGGGCACGATTCCCCAAACACCGGTCCGATAATACGCGCGCATATCCCCAAACACCGGCCCGATAATACGCGCGCAATTCCCCAAACACCGGCCCGATAATACGCGCACAATTCCCCAAACACCGGCGCGGATTTCAGCCACTATTGGCGGGCACAAGTCCCCCAACACTAGCCCGGGATTCAGCCACTAGTGGCGGGCACGATTCCCCAAACACCGGTCCGATAATACGCGCGCATATCCCCAAACACCGGCCCGATAATACGCGCACAATTCCCCAAACACCGGCGCGGATTTCAGCCACTATTGGAGGGCACAAGTCCCCCAACACTAGCCCAGTTCTCAGCCACTAGTGGCGGGCACAATTCCCCAAACACCGGTCCGATAATACGCGCGCATATCCCCAAACACCGGCCCGATAATACGCGCACAATTCCCCAAACACCGGTCCGATAATACGCGCGCATATCCCCAAACACCGGCCCGATAATACGCGCGCATATCCCCAAACACCGGCGCGGATTTCAGCCACTATTGGCGGGCACAAGTCCCCCAACACTAGCCCGGGATTCAGCCACTAGTGGCGGGCACGATTCCCCAAACACCGGTCCGATAATACGCGCGCATATCCCCAAACACCGGCCCGATAATACGCGCGCAATTCCCCAAACACCGGCCCGATAATACGCGCACAATTCCCCAAACACCGGCGCGGATTTCAGCCACTATTGGCGGGCACAAGTCCCCCAACACTAGCCCGGGATTCAGCCACTAGTGGCGGGCACGATTCCCCAAACACCGGTCCGATAATACGCGCGCATATCCCCAAACACCGGCCCGATAATACGCGCACAATTCCCCAAACACCGGCGCGGATTTCAGCCACTATTGGAGGGCACAAGTCCCCCAACACTAGCCCAGTTCTCAGCCACTAGTGGCGGGCACAATTCCCCAAACACCGGTCCGATAATACGCGCGCATATCCCCAAACACCGGCCCGATAATACGCGCACAATTCCCCAAACACCGGTCCGATAATACGCGCGCATATCCCCAAACACCGGCCCGATAATACGCGCGCATATCCCCAAACACCGGCGCGGATTTCAGCCACTATTGGCGGGCACAAGTCCCCCAACACTAGCCCGGGATTCAGCCACTAGTGGCGGGCACGATTCCCCAAACACCGGTCCGATAATACGCGCGCATATCCCCAAACACCGGCCCGATAATACGCGCACAATTCCCCAAACACCGGCGCGGATTTCAGCCACTATTGGCGGGCACAAGTCCCCCAACACTAGCCCGGGATTCAGCCACTAGTGGCGGGCACGATTCCCCAAACACCGGTCCGATAATACGCGCGCATATCCCCAAACACCGGCCCGATAATACGCGCGCATATCCCCAAACACCGGCCCGATAATACGCGCACAATTCCCCAAACACCGGCCCGGATTTCAGCCACTAGTGGCGGGCACAAGTCCCCCAACACTAGCCCAGTTCTCAGCCACTAGTGGCGGGCACAATTCCCCAAACACCGGTCCGATAATACGCGCGCATATCCCCAAACACCGGCCCGATAATACGCGCACAATTCCCCAAACACCGGCGCGGATTTCAGCCACTATTGGCGGGCACAAGTCCCCCAACACTAGCCCGGGATTCAGCCACTAGTGGCGGGCACGATTCCCCAAACACCGGTCCGATAATACGCGCGCATATCCCCAAACACCGGCCCGATAATACGCGCACAATTCCCCAAACACCGGCGCGGATTTCAGCCACTAGTGGCGGGCACAAGTCCCCCAACACTAGCCCGGGATTCAGCCACTAGTGGCGGGCACAATTCCCCAAACACCGGTCCGATAATACGCGCGCATATCCCCAAACACCGGCCCGATAATACGCGCACAATTCCCCAAACACCGGCGCGGATTTCAGCCACTATTGGCGGGCACAAGTCCCCCAACACTAGCCCGGGATTCAGCCACTAGTGGCGGGCACGATTCCCCAAACACCGGTCCGATAATACGCGCGCATATCCCCAAACACCGGCCCGATAATACGCGCACAATTCCCCAAACACCGGCGCGGATTTCAGCCACTATTGGCGGGCACAAGTCCCCCAACACTAGCCCGGGATTCAGCCACTAGTGGCGGGCACGATTCCCCAAACACCGGTCCGATAATACGCGCGCATATCCCCAAACACCGGCCCGATAATACGCGCGCATATCCCCAAACACCGGCCCGATAATACGCGCACAATTCCCCAAACACCGGCCCGGATTTCAGCCACTAGTGGCGGGCACAAGTCCCCCAACACTAGCCCAGTTCTCAGCCACTAGTGGCGGGCACAATTCCCCAAACACCGGTCCGATAATACGCGCGCATATCCCCAAACACCGGCCCGATAATACGCGCACAATTCCCCAAACACCGGCGCGGATTTCAGCCACTATTGGCGGGCACAAGTCCCCCAACACTAGCCCGGGATTCAGCCACTAGTGGCGGGCACGATTCCCCAAACACCGGTCCGATAATACGCGCGCATATCCCCAAACACCGGCCCGATAATACGCGCACAATTCCCCAAACACCGGCGCGGATTTCAGCCACTATTGGCGGGCACAAGTCCCCCAACACTAGCCCGGGATTCAGCCACTAGTGGCGGGCACGATTCCCCAAACACCGGCCCGATAATACGCGCACAATTCCCCAAACACCGGCGCGGATTTCAGCCACTAGTGGCGGGCACAAGTCCCCCAACACTAGCCAAGTTCTCAGCCACTATTGGCGGGCACAAGTCCCCCAACACTAGCCCGGGATTCAGCCACTAGTGGCGGGCACGATTCCCCAAACACCGGTCCGATAATACGCGCGCATATCCCCAAACACCGGCCCGATAATACGCGCACAATTCCCCAAACACCGGCCCGGATTTCAGCCACTAGTGGCGGGCACAAGTCCCCAAACACTAGCCAAGTTCTCAGCCACTAGTGGCGGGCACAAATCCCCAAACACCGGTCCGATAATACGCGCGCATATCCCCAAACACCGGCCCGATAATACGCGCACAATTCCCCAAACACCGGCACGGATTTCAGCCACTATTGGCGGGCACAAGTCCCCCAACACTAGCCCGGGATTCAGCCACTAGTGGCGGGCACGATTCCCCAAACACCGGTCCGATAATACGCGCGCATATCCCCAAACACCGGCCCGATAATACGCGCACAATTCCCCAAACACCGGCCCGGATTTCAGCCACTAGTGGCGGGCACAAGTCCCCAAACACTAGCCAAGTTCTCAACCTTCAGCTGAGTATATGGCCTCCGAAAGGCCCATACATTCAGACGGGTCCATGTATTTTCAGCGACAGCCGCAGTACCGCCAAAATCCATGCAGCGGCGCTGGATTTATGGCCTCCGAAAGGCCCATTCATTCAGACGGGTCCATGTATTTTCAGCGACAGCCGCAGTACCGCCAAAATCCATGCAGAGGCGCTGAGTTTATGGCCTCCGAAAGGCCCATTCATTCAGACGGGTCCATGTATTTTCAGCGACAGCAGCAGTACCGCCAAAATCCATGCAGCGGCGCTGTATTTATGGCCTCCGAAAGGCCCATTCATTACCAACGGGGCTGCAGTAGCATCCCGCGGCCACGCAGGGGCAGATATTGTGAGGGAATTACATGGTAGTGGACGGAGCGCCCATGCATTTCCAATGGGAGTGCAGTACCTCAAAAATCCGCTCCAAGCCACCGAACTTGAGGGCCCGACGTTCCCTCAACACTAGCCCAGTGCAATCGACATTTCGTTCTGTGTACATTGTTACACAGAATGACAATACAAGGGAATTATTATTATTATTATTATTATTATTATGTATTCAGCCACTAGTGGCGGGCACAATACCCCAAACACTGGCCCGGCGCTGGCTGAGTTTATGGCCTCCGAAAGGCCCATACATTCAGACGGGTCCATGTATTTTCAGTTTTCCGTAGCAGGTGTGATTGTTTGTTTAATTAGGTAGTTTGTGTTGGTGACGGTGTTCCTAACTGTGGTGGCTTGTTTGTAGAATGTGGGGCCCTGCGTTTGTGTTATGTTGATTTCTGGTAATTTACTTTTTACTAAGTAGTCTTTCAGGTTTTTGTTTCTTTTAAAGGCTGAGATGATTTTGTAATCTTGGATTATGCTTGTGTTCTGTAGTGTCTGATTTATATTTTGTCCATTCATTCAGACGGGTCCATGTATTTTCAGCGACAGCCGCAGTACCGCCAAAATCCATGCAGCGGCGCTGAGTTTATGGCCTCCGAAAGGCCCATTCATTCAGACGGGTCCATGTATTTTCAGCGACAGCCGCAGTACCGCCAAAATCCATGCAGCGGCGCTGGGTTTATGGAATCCGAAAGGCCCATTCATTCAGACGGGTCCATGTATTTTCAACGACAGCCGCAGTACCGCCAAAATCCATGCAGCGGCGCTGGATTTATGGCCTCCGAAAGGCCCATTCATTCAGACGGGTCCATGTATTTTCAGCGACAGCCGCAGTACCGCCAAAATCCATGCAGAGGCGCTGAGTTTATGGCCTCCGAAAGGCCCATTCATTCAGACGGGTCCATGTATTTTCAGCGACAGCAGCAGTACCGCCAAAATCCATGCAGCGGCGCTGTATTTATGGCCTCCGAAAGGCCCATTCATTACCAACGGGGCTGCAGTAGCATCCCGCGGCCACGCAGGGGCAGATATTGTGAGGGAATTACATGGTAGTGGACGGAGCGCCCATGCATTTCCAATGGGAGTGCAGTACCTCAAAAATCCGCTCCAAGCCACCGAACTTGAGGGCCCGACGTTCCCTCAACACTAGCCCAGTGCAATCGACATTTCGTTCTGTGTACATTGTTACACAGAATGACAATACAAGGGAATTATTATTATTATTATTATTATTATTATGTATTCAGCCACTAGTGGCGGGCACAATACCCCAAACACTGGCCCGGCGCTGGCTGAGTTTATGGCCTCCGAAAGGCCCATACATTCAGACGGGTCCATGTATTTTCAGTTTTCCGTAGCAGGTGTGATTGTTTGTTTAATTAGGTAGTTTGTGTTGGTGACGGTGTTCCTAACTGTGGTGGCTTGTTTGTAGAATGTGGGGCCCTGCGTTTGTGTTATGTTGATTTCTGGTAATTTACTTTTTACTAAGTAGTCTTTCAGGTTTTTGTTTCTTTTAAAGGCTGAGATGATTTTGTAATCTTGGATTATGCTTGTGTTCTGTAGTGTCTGATTTATATTTTGTCCAT
>NW_028283337.1:0-18765 GCF_059441175.1 Urocampus carinirostris
GCTCAAGTTTTTGAGTTATGCAAGTTTTCATAAAAGTGTGACTTGCAGGCTGGAAAGCCCATTTTTGCACTTCTCTGAGCCTAAAACGTCCGAAAAAGCAATCATTTAATAATGACAATAACTTTTGAACCATGCATGCTAGAATCATAAATCTTGCTTTCCTGGGTTGGAAATCTTCTGAATTTTCTATATTTAGTGCAGATTTGGTGAAAAAAGCTCAACTTTTTGAGTTATGCAAGTTTTCATAAAAGTGTGACTTGCAGGCTGGAAAGCCCATTTTTAAGCTTATCTGCGCCTGAAACGTCCGAAAAAGCAATCATTTAATAATGACAATAACTTTTGAACCATGCATGCTAGAATCATAATTCTTGCTTTCCTGGGTTGGAAATCTTCTGAATTTTCTATATTTAGTGCAGATTTGGTGAAAAAAGCTCAACTTTTTGAGTTATGCAAGTTTTCATAAAAGTGTGACTTGCAGGCTGGAAAGCCCATTTTTGCACTTCTCTGAGCCTAAAACGTCCGAAAAAGCAATCATTTAATAATGACAATAACTTTTGAACCATGCATGCTAGAATCATAAATCTTGCTTTCCTGGTTGGAAATCTTCTGAATTTTCTATATTTAGTGCAGATTTGGTGAAAAAAGCTCAACTTTTTGAGTTATGCAAGTTTTCATAAAAGTGTGACTTGCAGGCTGGAAAGCCCATTTTTAAGCTTATCTGCGCCTGAAACGTCCGAAAAAGCAATCATTTAATAATGACAATAACTTTTGAACCATGCATGCTAGAATCATAATTCTTGCTTTCCTGGGTTGGAAATCTTCTGAATTTTCTATATTTAGTGCAGAATTGGTGAAAAAAGCTCAACTTTTTGAGTTATGCAAGTTTTCATAAAAAAGTGACTTGCAGGCTGGAAAGCCCATTTTTAAGCTTATCTGCGCCTGAAACGTCCGAAAAAGCAATCATTTAATAATGACAATAACTTTGGAACCATGCATGCTAGAATCATAATTCTTGCTTTTCTAGGTTGGAAATCTTCTGAATTTTCTATATTTAGTGCAGATTTGGTGAAAAAAGCTCAAGTTTTTGAGTTATGCAAGTTTTCATAAAAGTGTGACTTGCAGGCTGGAAAGCCCATTTTTGCACTTCTCTGAGCCTAAAACGTCCGAAAAAGCAATCATTTAATAATGACAATAACTTTTGAACCATGCATGCTAGAATCATAAATCTTGCTTTCCTGGGTTGGAAATCTTCTGAATTTTCTATATTTAGTGCAGATTTGGTGAAAAAAGCTCAACTTTTTGAGTTATGCAAGTTTTCATAAAAGTGTGACTTGCAGGCTGGAAAGCCCATTTTTAAGCTTATCTGCGCCTGAAACGTCCGAAAAAGCAATCATTTAATAATGACAATAACTTTTGAACCATGCATGCTAGAATCATAATTCTTGCTTTCCTGGGTTGGAAATCTTCTGAATTTTCTATATTTAGTGCAGATTTGGTGAAAAAAGCTCAACTTTTTGAGTTATGCAAGTTTTCATAAAAGTGTGACTTGCAGGCTGGAAAGCCCATTTTTAAGCTTATCTGCGCCTGAAACGTCCGAAAAAGCAATCATTTAATAATGACAATAACTTTGGAACCATGCATGCTAGAATCATAATTCTTGCTTTTCTAGGTTGGAAATCTTCTGAATTTTCTATATTTAGTGCAGATTTGGTGAAAAAAGCTCAAGTTTTTGAGTTATGCAAGTTTTCATAAAAGTGTGACTTGCAGGCTGGAAAGCCCATTTTTGCACTTCTCTGAGCCTAAAACGTCCGAAAAAGCAATCATTTAATAATGACAATAACTTTTGAACCATGCATGCTAGAATCATAAATCTTGCTTTCCTGGGTTGGAAATCTTCTGAATTTTCTATATTTAGTGCAGATTTGGTGAAAAAAGCTCAACTTTTTGAGTTATGCAAGTTTTCATAAAAGTGTGACTTGCAGGCTGGAAAGCCCATTTTTAAGCTTATCTGCGCCTGAAACGTCCGAAAAAGCAATCATTTAATAATGACAATAACTTTTGAACCATGCATGCTAGAATCATAATTCTTGCTTTCCTGGGTTGGAAATCTTCTGAATTTTCTATATTTAGTGCAGATTTGGTGAAAAAAGCTCAACTTTTTGAGTTATGCAAGTTTTCATAAAAGTGTGACTTGCAGGCTGGAAAGCCCATTTTTGCAGTTCTCTGAGCCTAAAACGTCCGAAAAAGCAATCATTTAATAATGACAATAACTTTTGAACCATGCATGCTAGAATCATAAATCTTGCTTTCCTGGGTTGGAAATCTTCTGAATTTTCTATATTTAGTGCAGATTTGGTGAAAAAAGCTCAACTTTTTGAGTTATGCAAGTTTTCATAAAAGTGTGACTTGCAGGCTGGAAAGCCCATTTTTAAGCTTATCTGCGCCTGAAACGTCCGAAAAAGCAATCATTTAATAATGACAATAACTTTTGAACCATGCATGCTAGAATCATAATTCTTGCTTTCCTGGGTTGGAAATCTTCTGAATTTTCTATATTTAGTGCAGATTTGGTGAAAAAAGCTCAACTTTTTGAGTTATGCAAGTTTTCATAAAAGTGTGACTTGCAGGCTGGAAAGCCCATTTTTAAGCTTATCTGCGCCTGAAACGTCCGAAAAAGCAATCATTTAATAATGACAATAACTTTGGAACCATGCATGCTAGAATCATAATTCTTGCTTTTCTAGGTTGGAAATCTTCTGAATTTTCTATATTTAGTGCAGATTTGCTGAAAAAAGCTCAAGTTTTTGAGTTATGCAAGTTTTCATAAAAGTGTGACTTGCAGGCTGGAAAGCCCATTTTTAAGCTTATCTGCGCCTGAAACGTCCGAAAAAGCAATCATTTAATAATGACAATAACTTTTGAACCATGCATGCTAGAATCATAATTCTTGCTTTCCTGGGTTGGAAATCTTCTGAATTTTCTATATTTAGTGCAGATTTGGTGAAAAAAGCTCAACTTTTTGAGTTATGCAAGTTTTCATAAAAGTGTGACTTGCAGGCTGGAAAGCCCATTTTTAAGCTTATCTGCGCCTGAAACGTCCGAAAAAGCAATCATTTAATAATGACAATAACTTTGGAACCATGCATGCTAGAATCATAATTCTTGCTTTTCTAGGTTGGAAATCTTCTGAATTTTCTATATTTAGTGCAGATTTGGTGAAAAAAGCTCAAGTTTTTGAGTTATGCAAGTTTTCATAAAAGTGTGACTTGCAGGCTGGAAAGCCCATTTTTGCACTTCTCTGAGCCTAAAACGTCCGAAAAAGCAATCATTTAATAATGACAATAACTTTTGAACCATGCATGCTAGAATCATAAATCTTGCTTTCCTGGGTTGGAAATCTTCTGAATTTTCTATATTTAGTGCAGATTTGGTGAAAAAAGCTCAAGTTTTTGAGTTATGCAAGTTTTCATAAAAGTGTGACTTGCAGGCTGGAAAGCCCATTTTTAAGCTTATCTGCGCCTGAAACGTCCGAAAAAGCAATCATTTAATAATGACAATAACTTTTGAACCATGCATGCTAGAATCATAATTCTTGCTTTCCTGGGTTGGAAATCTTCTGAATTTTCTATATTTAGTGCAGATTTGGTGAAAAAAGCTCAACTTTTTGAGTTATGCAAGTTTTCATAAAAGTGTGACTTGCAGGCTGGAAAGCCCATTTTTAAGCTTATCTGCGCCTGAAACGTCCGAAAAAGCAATCATTTAATAATGACAATAACTTTGGAACCATGCATGCTAGAATCATAATTCTTGCTTTCCTGGGTTGGAAATCTTCTGAATTTTCTATATTTAGTGCAGATTTGGTGAAAAAAGCTCAAGTTTTTGAGTTATGCAAGTTTTCATAAAAGTGTGACTTGCAGGCTGGAAAGCCCATTTTTAAGCTTATCTGCGCCTGAAACGTCCGAAAAAGCAATCATTTAATAATGACAATAACTTTGGAACCATGCATGCTAGAATCATAATTCTTGCTTTTCTAGGTTGGAAATCTTCTGAATTTTCTATATTTAGTGCAGATTTGGTGAAAAAAGCTCAAGTTTTTGAGTTATGCAAGTTTTCATAAAAGTGTGACTTGCAGGCTGGAAAGCCCATTTTTGCACTTCTCTGAGCCTAAAACGTCCGAAAAAGCAATCATTTAATAATGACAATAACTTTTGAACCATGCATGCTAGAATCATAAATCTTGCTTTCCTGGGTTGGAAATCTTCTGAATTTTCTATATTTAGTGCAGATTTGGTGAAAAAAGCTCAACTTTTTGAGTTATGCAAGTTTTCATAAAAGTGTGACTTGCAGGCTGGAAAGCCCATTTTTAAGCTTATCTGCGCCTGAAACGTCCGAAAAAGCAATCATTTAATAATGACAATAACTTTGGAACCATGCATGCTAGAATCATAATTCTTGCTTTTCTAGGTTGGAAATCTTCTGAATTTTCTATATTTAGTGCAGATTTGGTGAAAAAAGCTCAAGTTTTTGAGTTATGCAAGTTTTCATAAAAGTGTGACTTGCAGGCTGGAAAGCCCATTTTTGCACTTCTCTGAGCCTAAAACGTCCGAAAAAGCAATCATTTAATAATGACAATAACTTTTGAACCATGCATGCTAGAATCATAAATCTTGCTTTCCTGGGTTGGAAATCTTCTGAATTTTCTATATTTAGTGCAGATTTGGTGAAAAAAGCTCAACTTTTTGAGTTATGCAAGTTTTCATAAAAGTGTGACTTGCAGGCTGGAAAGCCCATTTTTAAGCTTATCTGCGCCTGAAACGTCCGAAAAAGCAATCATTTAATAATGACAATAACTTTTGAACCATGCATGCTAGAATCATAATTCTTGCTTTCCTGGGTTGGAAATCTTCTGAATTTTCTATATTTAGTGCAGATTTGGTGAAAAAAGCTCAACTTTTTGAGTTATGCAAGTTTTCATAAAAGTGTGACTTGCAGGCTGGAAAGCCCATTTTTAAGCTTATCTGCGCCTGAAACGTCCGAAAAAGCAATCATTTAATAATGACAATAACTTTGGAACCATGCATGCTAGAATCATAATTCTTGCTTTTCTATGTTGGAAATCTTCTGAATTTTCTATATTTAGTGCAGATTTGGTGAAAAAAGCTCAAGTTTTTGAGTTATGCAAGTTTTCATAAAAGTGTGACTTGCAGGCTGGAAAGCCCATTTTTGCACTTCTCTGAGCCTAAAACGTCCGAAAAAGCAATCATTTAATAATGACAATAACTTTTGAACCATGCATGCTAGAATCATAAATCTTGCTTTCCTGGGTTGGAAATCTTCTGAATTTTCTATATTTAGTGCAGATTTGGTGAAAAAAGCTCAACTTTTTGAGTTATGCAAGTTTTCATAAAAGTGTGACTTGCAGGCTGGAAAGCCCATTTTTAAGCTTATCTGCGCCTGAAACGTCCGAAAAAGCAATCATTTAATAATGACAATAACTTTGGAACCATGCATGCTAGAATCATAATTCTTGCTTTTCTAGGTTGTAAATCTTCTGAATTTTCTATATTTAGTGCAGATTTGGTGAAAAAAGCTCAAGTTTTTGAGTTATGCAAGTTTTCATAAAAGTGTGACTTGCAGGCTGGAAAGCCCATTTTTGCACTTCTCTGAGCCTAAAACGTCCGAAAAAGCAATCATTTAATAATGACAATAACTTTTGAACTATGCATGCTAGAATCATAATTCTTGCTTTCCTGGGTTGGAAATCTTCTGAATTTTCTATATTTAGTGCAGATTTGGTGAAAAAAGCTCAACTTTTTGAGTTATGCAAGTTTTCATAAAAGTGTGACTTGCAGGCTGGAAAGCCCATTTTTAAGCTTATCTGCGCCTGAAACGTCCGAAAAAGCAATCATTTAATAATGACAATAACTTTGGAACCATGCATGCTAGAATCATAATTCTTGCTTTTCTAGGTTGGAAATCTTCTGAATTTTCTATATTTAGTGCAGATTTGGTGAAAAAAGCTCAAGTTTTTGAGTTATGCAAGTTTTCATAAAAGTGTGACTTGCAGGCTGGAAAGCCCATTTTTGCACTTCTCTGCGCCTGAAACGTCCGAAAAAGCAATCATTTAATAATGACAATAACTTTTGAACCATGCATGCTAGAATCATAATTCTTGCTTTCCTGGGTTGGAAATCTTCTGAATTTTCTATATTTAGTGCAGATTTGGTGAAAAAAGCTCAACTTTTTGAGTTATGCAAGTTTTCATAAAAGTGTGACTTGCAGGCTGGAAAGCCCATTTTTAAGCTTATCTGCGCCTGAAACGTCCGAAAAAGCAATCATTTAATAATGACAATAACTTTTGAACCATGCATGCTAGAATCATAATTCTTGCTTTCCTGGGTTGGAAATCTTCTGAATTTTCTATATTTAGTGCAGATTTGGTGAAAAAAGCTCAACTTTTTGAGTTATGCAAGTTTTCATAAAAGTGTGACTTGCAGGCTGGAAAGCCCATTTTTAAGCTTATCTGCGCCTGAAACGTCCGAAAAAGCAATCATTTAATAATGACAATAACTTTGGAACCATGCATGCTAGAATCATAATTCTTGCTTTTCTATGTTGGAAATCTTCTGAATTTTCTATATTTAGTGCAGATTTGGTGAAAAAAGCTCAAGTTTTTGAGTTATGCAAGTTTTCATAAAAGTGTGACTTGCAGGCTGGAAAGCCCATTTTTGCACTTCTCTGCGCCTGAAACGTCCGAAAAAGCAATCATTTAATAATGACAATAACTTTTGAACCATGCATGCTAGAATCATAATTCTTGCTTTCCTGGGTTGGAAATCTTCTGAATTTTCTATATTTAGTGCAGATTTGGTGAAAAAAGCTCAACTTTTTGAGTTATGCAAGTTTTCATAAAAGTGTGACTTGCAGGCTGGAAAGCCCATTTTTAAGCTTATCTGCGCCTGAAACGTCCGAAAAAGCAATCATTTAATAATGACAATAACTTTTGAACCATGCATGCTAGAATCATAATTCTTGCTTTCCTGGGTTGGAAATCTTCTGAATTTTCTATATTTAGTGCAGATTTGGTGAAAAAAGCTCAACTTTTTGAGTTATGCAAGTTTTCATAAAAGTGTGACTTGCAGGCTGGAAAGCCCATTTTTAAGCTTATCTGCGCCTGAAACGTCCGAAAAAGCAATAATTTAATAATGACAATAACTTTGGAACCATGCATGCTAGAATCATAATTCTTGCTTTCCTGGGTTGGAAATCTTCTGAATTTTCTATATTTAGTGCAGATTTGGTGAAAAAAGCTCAAGTTTTTGAGTTATGCAAGTTTTCATAAAACTGTGACTTGCAGGCTGGAAAGCCCATTTTTGCACTTCTCTGAGCCTAAAACGTCCGAAAAAGCAATCATTTAATAATGACAATAACTTTTGAATTATGCATGCTAGAATCATAATTCTTGCTTTCCTGGGTTGGAAATCTTCTGAATTTTCTATATTTAGTGCAGATTTGGTGAAAAAAGCTCAACTTTTTGAGTTATGCAAGTTTTCATAAAAGTGTGACTTGCAGGCTGGAAAGCCCATTTTTAAGCTTATCTGCGCCTGAAACGTCCGAAAAAGCAATCATTTAATAATGACAATAACTTTTGAACCATGCATGCTAGAATCATAAATCTTGCTTTCCTGGGTTGGAAATCTTCTGAATTTTCTATATTTAGTGCAGATTTGGTGAAAAAAGCTCAACTTTTTGAGTTATGCAAGTTTTCATAAAAGTGTGACTTGCAGGCTGGAAAGCCCATTTTTAAGCTTATCTGCGCCTGAAACGTCCGAAAAAGCAATCATTTAATAATGACAATAACTTTGGAACCATGCATGCTAGAATCATAATTCTTGCTTTTCTAGGTTGGAAATCTTCTGAATTTTCTATATTTAGTGCAGATTTGGTGAAAAAAGCTCAAGTTTTTGAGTTATGCAAGTTTTCATAAAAGTGTGACTTGCAGGCTGGAAAGCCCATTTTTGCACTTCTCTGAGCCTGAAACGTCCGAAAAAGCAATCATTTAATAATGACAATAACTTTTGAACCATGCATGCTAGAATCATAAATCTTGCTTTCCTGGGTTGGAAATCTTCTGAATTTTCTATATTTAGTGCAGATTTGGTGAAAAAAGCTCAACTTTTTGAGTTATGCAAGTTTTCATAAAAGTGTGACTTGCAGGCTGGAAAGCCCATTTTTAAGCTTATCTGCGCCTGAAACGTCCGAAAAAGCAATCATTTAATAATGACAATAACTTTGGAACCATGCATGCTAGAATCATAATTCTTGCTTTTCTAGGTTGGAAATCTTCTGAATTTTCTATATTTAGTGCAGATTTGGTGAAAAAAGCTCAAGTTTTTGAGTTATGCAAGTTTTCATAAAAGTGTGACTTGCAGGCTGGAAAGCCCATTTTTGCACTTCTCTGAGCCTAAAACGTCCGAAAAAGCAATCATTTAATAATGACAATAACTTTTGAACCATGCATGCTAGAATCATAAATCTTGCTTTCCTGGGTTGGAAATCTTCTGAATTTTCTATATTTAGTGCAGATTTGGTGAAAAAAGCTCAACTTTTTGAGTTATGCAAGTTTTCATAAAAGTGTGACTTGCAGGCTGGAAAGCCCATTTTTAAGCTTATCTGCGCCTGAAACGTCCGAAAAAGCAATCATTTAATAATGACAATAACTTTTGAACCATGCATGCTAGAATCATAATTCTTGCTTTCCTGGGTTGGAAATCTTCTGAATTTTCTATATTTAGTGCAGATTTGGTGAAAAAAGCTCAACTTTTTGAGTTATGCAAGTTTTCATAAAAGTGTGACTTGCAGGCTGGAAAGCCCATTTTTAAGCTTATCTGCGCCTGAAACGTCCGAAAAAGCAATCATTTAATAATGACAATAACTTTGGAACCATGCATGCTAGAATCATAATTCTTGCTTTTCTAGGTTGGAAATCTTCTGAATTTTCTATATTTAGTGCAGATTTGGTGAAAAAAGCTCAAGTTTTTGAGTTATGCAAGTTTTCATAAAAGTGTGACTTGCAGGCTGGAAAGCCCATTTTTGCACTTCTCTGAGCCTAAAACGTCCGAAAAAGCAATCATTTAATAATGACAATAACTTTTGAACCATGCATGCTAGAATCATAAATCTTGCTTTCCTGGGTTGGAAATCTTCTGAATTTTCTATATTTAGTGCAGATTTGGTGAAAAAAGCTCAACTTTTTGAGTTATGCAAGTTTTCATAAAAGTGTGACTTGCAGGCTGGAAAGCCCATTTTTAAGCTTATCTGCGCCTGAAACGTCCGAAAAAGCAATCATTTAATAATGACAATAACTTTTGAACCATGCATGCTAGAATCATAATTCTTGCTTTCCTGGGTTGGAAATCTTCTGAATTTTCTATATTTAGTGCAGATTTGGTGAAAAAAGCTCAACTTTTTGAGTTATGCAAGTTTTCATAAAAGTGTGACTTGCAGGCTGGAAAGCCCATTTTTAAGCTTATCTGCGCCTGAAACGTCCGAAAAAGCAATCATTTAATAATGACAATAACTTTGGAACCATGCATGCTAGAATCATAATTCTTGCTTTTCTAGGTTGGAAATCTTCTGAATTTTCTATATTTAGTGCAGATTTGGTGAAAAAAGCTCAAGTTTTTGAGTTATGCAAGTTTTCATAAAAGTGTGACTTGCAGGCTGGAAAGCCCATTTTTGCACTTCTCTGAGCCTAAAACGTCCGAAAAAGCAATCATTTAATAATGACAATAACTTTTGAACCATGCATGCTAGAATCATAAATCTTGCTTTCCTGGGTTGGAAATCTTCTGAATTTTCTATATTTAGTGCAGATTTGGTGAAAAAAGCTCAACTTTTTGAGTTATGCAAGTTTTCATAAAAGTGTGACTTGCAGGCTGGAAAGCCCATTTTTAAGCTTATCTGCGCCTGAAACGTCCGAAAAAGCAATCATTTAATAATGACAATAACTTTTGGACCATGCATGCTAGAATCATAATTCTTGCTTTCCTGGGTTGGAAATCTTCTGAATTTTCTATATTTAGTGCAGATTTGGTGAAAAAAGCTCAACTTTTTGAGTTATGCAAGTTTTCATAAAAGTGTGACTTGCAGGCTGGAAAGCCCATTTTTGCACTTCTCTGAGCCTAAAACGTCCGAAAAAGCAATCATTTAATAATGACAATAACTTTTGAACCATGCATGCTAGAATCATAAATCTTGCTTTCCTGGGTTGGAAATCTTCTGAATTTTCTATATTTAGTGCAGATTTGGTGAAAAAAGCTCAACTTTTTGAGTTATGCAAGTTTTCATAAAAGTGTGACTTGCAGGCTGGAAAGCCCATTTTTAAGCTTATCTGCGCCTGAAACGTCCGAAAAAGCAATCATTTAATAATGACAATAACTTTTGAACCATGCATGCTAGAATCATAATTCTTGCTTTCCTGGGTTGGAAATCTTCTGAATTTTCTATATTTAGTGCAGATTTGGTGAAAAAAGCTCAACTTTTTGAGTTATGCAAGTTTTCATAAAAGTGTGACTTGCAGGCTGGAAAGCCCATTTTTAAGCTTATCTGCGCCTGAAACGTCCGAAAAAGCAATCATTTAATAATGACAATAACTTTGGAACCATGCATGCTAGAATCATAATTCTTGCTTTTCTAGGTTGGAAATCTTCTGAATTTTCTATATTTAGTGCAGATTTGGTGAAAAAAGCTCAAGTTTTTGAGTTATGCAAGTTTTCATAAAAGTGTGACTTGCAGGCTGGAAAGCCCATTTTTGCACTTCTCTGCGCCTGAAACGTCCGAAAAAGCAATCATTTAATAATGACAATAACTTTTGAACCATGCATGCTAGAATCATAATTCTTGCTTTCCTGGGTTGGAAATCTTCTGAATTTTCTATATTTAGTGCAGATTTGGTGAAAAAAGCTCAACTTTTTGAGTTATGCAAGTTTTCATAAAAGTGTGACTTGCAGGCTGGAAAGCCCATTTTTAAGCTTATCTGCGCCTGAAACGTCCGAAAAAGCAATCATTTAATAATGACAATAACTTTTGAACCATGCATGCTAGAATCATAATTCTTGCTTTCCTGGGTTGGAAATCTTCTGAATTTTCTATATTTAGTGCAGATTTGGTGAAAAAAGCTCAACTTTTTGAGTTATGCAAGTTTTCATAAAAGTGTGACTTGCAGGCTGGAAAGCCCATTTTTAAGCTTATCTGCGCCTGAAACGTCCGAAAAAGCAATCATTTAATAATGACAATAACTTTTGAACCATGCATGCTAGAATCATAAATCTTGCTTTCCTGGGTTGGAAATCTTCTGAATTTTCTATATTTAGTGCAGATTTGGTGAAAAAAGCTCAACTTTTTGAGTTATGCAAGTTTTCATAAAAGTGTGACTTGCAGGCTGGAAAGCCCATTTTTAAGCTTATCTGCGCCTGAAACGTCCGAAAAAGCAATCATTTAATAATGACAATAACTTTGGAACCATGCATGCTAGAATCATAATTCTTGCTTTTCTAGGTTGGAAATCTTCTGAATTTTCTATATTTAGTGCAGATTTGGTGAAAAAAGCTCAAGTTTTTGAGTTATGCAAGTTTTCATAAAAGTGTGACTTGCAGGCTGGAAAGCCCATTTTTGCACTTCTCTGAGCCTGAAACGTCCGAAAAAGCAATCATTTAATAATGACAATAACTTTTGAACCATGCATGCTAGAATCATAAATCTTGCTTTCCTGGGTTGGAAATCTTCTGAATTTTCTATATTTAGTGCAGATTTGGTGAAAAAAGCTCAACTTTTTGAGTTATGCAAGTTTTCATAAAAGTGTGACTTGCAGGCTGGAAAGCCCATTTTTAAGCTTATCTGCGCCTGAAACGTCCGAAAAAGCAATCATTTAATAATGACAATAACTTTGGAACCATGCATGCTAGAATCATAATTCTTGCTTTTCTAGGTTGGAAATCTTCTGAATTTTCTATATTTAGTGCAGATTTGGTGAAAAAAGCTCAAGTTTTTGAGTTATGCAAGTTTTCATAAAAGTGTGACTTGCAGGCTGGAAAGCCCATTTTTGCACTTCTCTGAGCCTAAAACGTCCGAAAAAGCAATCATTTAATAATGACAATAACTTTTGAACCATGCATGCTAGAATCATAAATCTTGCTTTCCTGGGTTGGAAATCTTCTGAATTTTCTATATTTAGTGCAGATTTGGTGAAAAAAGCTCAACTTTTTGAGTTATGCAAGTTTTCATAAAAGTGTGACTTGCAGGCTGGAAAGCCCATTTTTAAGCTTATCTGCGCCTGAAACGTCCGAAAAAGCAATCATTTAATAATGACAATAACTTTTGAACCATGCATGCTAGAATCATAATTCTTGCTTTCCTGGGTTGGAAATCTTCTGAATTTTCTATATTTAGTGCAGATTTGGTGAAAAAAGCTCAACTTTTTGAGTTATGCAAGTTTTCATAAAAGTGTGACTTGCAGGCTGGAAAGCCCATTTTTAAGCTTATCTGCGCCTGAAACGTCCGAAAAAGCAATCATTTAATAATGACAATAACTTTGGAACCATGCATGCTAGAATCATAATTCTTGCTTTTCTAGGTTGGAAATCTTCTGAATTTTCTATATTTAGTGCAGATTTGGTGAAAAAAGCTCAAGTTTTTGAGTTATGCAAGTTTTCATAAAAGTGTGACTTGCAGGCTGGAAAGCCCATTTTTGCACTTCTCTGAGCCTAAAACGTCCGAAAAAGCAATCATTTAATAATGACAATAACTTTTGAACCATGCATGCTAGAATCATAAATCTTGCTTTCCTGGGTTGGAAATCTTCTGAATTTT
Source organism: Urocampus carinirostris (assembly GCF_059441175.1). NCBI lineage: Eukaryota > Metazoa > Chordata > Actinopteri > Syngnathiformes > Syngnathidae > Urocampus > Urocampus carinirostris. The sequence goes on from NW_028283337.1 coordinate 12,871, forward strand.
CTATATTTAGTGCAGATTTGGTGAAAAAAGCTCAACTTTTTGAGTTATGCAAGTTTTCATAAAAGTGTGACTTGCAGGCTGGAAAGCCCATTTTTAAGCTTATCTGCGCCTGAAACGTCCGAAAAAGCAATCATTTAATAATGACAATAACTTTTGAACCATGCATGCTAGAATCATAATTCTTGCTTTCCTGGGTTGGAAATCTTCTGAATTTTCTATATTTAGTGCAGATTTGGTGAAAAAAGCTCAACTTTTTGAGTTATGCAAGTTTTCATAAAAGTGTGACTTGCAGGCTGGAAAGCCCATTTTTAAGCTTATCTGCGCCTGAAACGTCCGAAAAAGCAATCATTTAATAATGACAATAACTTTGGAACCATGCATGCTAGAATCATAATTCTTGCTTTTCTAGGTTGGAAATCTTCTGAATTTTCTATATTTAGTGCAGATTTGGTGAAAAAAGCTCAACTTTTTGAGTTATGCAAGTTTTCATAAAAGTGTGACTTGCAGGCTGGAAAGCCCATTTTTGCACTTCTCTGAGCCTAAAACGTCCGAAAAAGCAATCATTTAATAATGACAATAACTTTTGAACCATGCATGCTAGAATCATAAATCTTGCTTTCCTGGGTTGGAAATCTTCTGAATTTTCTATATTTAGTGCAGATTTGGTGAAAAAAGCTCAACTTTTTGAGTTATGCAAGTTTTCATAAAAGTGTGACTTGCAGGCTGGAAAGCCCATTTTTAAGCTTATCTGCGCCTGAAACGTCCGAAAAAGCAATCATTTAATAATGACAATAACTTTTGAACCATGCATGCTAGAATCATAATTCTTGCTTTCCTGGGTTGGAAATCTTCTGAATTTTCTATATTTAGTGCAGATTTGGTGAAAAAAGCTCAAGTTTTTGAGTTATGCAAGTTTTCATAAAAGTGTGACTTGCAGGCTGGAAAGCCCATTTTTGCACTTCTCTGAGCCTAAAACGTCCGAAAAAGCAATCATTAATAATGACAATAACTTTTGAACCATGCATGCTAGAATCATAAATCTTGCTTTCCTGGGTTGGAAATCTTCTGAATTTTCTATATTTAGTGCAGATTTGGTGAAAAAAGCTCAACTTTTTGAGTTATGCAAGTTTTCATAAAAGTGTGACTTGCAGGCTGGAAAGCCCATTTTTAAGCTTATCTGCGCCTGAAACGTCCGAAAAAGCAATCATTTAATAATGACAATAACTTTTGAACCATGCATGCTAGAATCATAAATCTTGCTTTCCTGGGTTGGAAATCTTCTGAATTTTCTATATTTAGTGCAGATTTGGTGAAAAAAGCTCAACTTTTTGAGTTATGCAAGTTTTCATAAAAGTGTGACTTGCAGGCTGGAAAGCCCATTTTTAAGCTTATCTGCGCCTGAAACGTCCGAAAAAGCAATCATTTAATAATGACAATAACTTTGGAACCATGCATGCTAGAATCATAATTCTTGCTTTTCTAGGTTGGAAATCTTCTGAATTTTCTATATTTAGTGCAGATTTGGTGAAAAAAGCTCAAGTTTTTGAGTTATGCAAGTTTTCATAAAAGTGTGACTTGCAGGCTGGAAAGCCCATTTTTGCACTTCTCTGAGCCTGAAACGTCCGAAAAAGCAATCATTTAATAATGACAATAACTTTTGAACCATGCATGCTAGAATCATAAATCTTGCTTTCCTGGGTTGGAAATCTTCTGAATTTTCTATATTTAGTGCAGATTTGGTGAAAAAAGCTCAACTTTTTGAGTTATGCAAGTTTTCATAAAAGTGTGACTTGCAGGCTGGAAAGCCCATTTTTAAGCTTATCTGCGCCTGAAACGTCCGAAAAAGCAATCATTTAGTAATGACAATAACTTTGGAACCATGCATGCTAGAATCATAATTCTTGCTTTTCTAGGTTGGAAATCTTCTGAATTTTCTATATTTAGTGCAGATTTGGTGAAAAAAGCTCAACTTTTTGAGTTATGCAAGTTTTCATAAAAGTGTGACTTGCAGGCTGGAAAGCCCATTTTTGCACTTCTCTGAGCCTAAAACGTCCGAAAAAGCAATCATTTAATAATGACAATAACTTTTGAACCATGCATGCTAGAATCATAAATCTTGCTTTCCTGGGTTGGAAATCTTCTGAATTTTCTATATTTAGTGCAGATTTGGTGAAAAAAGCTCAACTTTTTGAGTTATGCAAGTTTTCATAAAAGTGTGACTTGCAGGCTGGAAAGCCCATTTTTAAGCTTATCTGCGCCTGAAACGTCCGAAAAAGCAATCATTTAATAATGACAATAACTTTTGAACCATGCATGCTAGAATCATAATTCTTGCTTTCCTGGGTTGGAAATCTTCTGAATTTTTTATATTTAGTGCAGATTTGGTGAAAAAAGCTCAACTTTTTGAGTTATGCAAGTTTTCATAAAAGTGTGACTTGCAGGCTGGAAAGCCCATTTTTAAGCTTATCTGCGCCTGAAACGTCCGAAAAAGCAATCATTTAATAATGACAATAACTTTTGAACCATGCATGCTAGAATCATAATTCTTGCTTTTCTAGGTTGGAAATCTTCTGAATTTTCTATATTTAGTGCAGATTTGGTGAAAAAAGCTCAACTTTTTGAGTTATGCAAGTTTTCATAAAAGTGTGACTTGCAGGCTGGAAAGCCCATTTTTAAGCTTATCTGCGCCTGAAACGTCCGAAAAAGCAATCATTTAATAATGACAATAACTTTGGAACCATGCATGCTAGAATCATAATTCTTGCTTTTCTAGGTTGGAAATCTTCTGAATTTTCTATATTTAGTGCAGATTTGGTGAAAAAAGCTCAAGTTTTTGAGTTATGCAAGTTTTCATAAAAGTGTGACTTGCAGGCTGGAAAGCCCATTTTTGCACTTCTCTGAGCCTAAAACGTCCGAAAAAGCAATCATTTAATAATGACAATAACTTTTGAACCATGCATGCTAGAATCATAAATCTTGCTTTCCTGGGTTGGAAATCTTCTGAATTTTCTATATTTAGTGCAGATTTGGTGAAAAAAGCTCAACTTTTTGAGTTATGCAAGTTTTCATAAAAGTGTGACTTGCAGGCTGGAAAGCCCATTTTTAAGCTTATCTGCGCCTGAAACGTCCGAAAAAGCAATCATTTAATAATGACAATAACTTTGGAACCATGCATGCTAGAATCATAATTCTTGCTTTTCTAGGTTGGAAATCTTCTGAATTTTCTATATTTAGTGCAGATTTGGTGAAAAAAGCTCAAGTTTTTGAGTTATGCAAGTTTTCATAAAAGTGTGACTTGCAGGCTGGAAAGCCCATTTTTGCACTTCTCTGAGCCTAAAACGTCCGAAAAAGCAATCATTTAATAATGACAATAACTTTTGAACCATGCATGCTAGAATCATAAATCTTGCTTTCCTGGGTTGGAAATCTTCTGAATTTTCTATATTTAGTGCAGATTTGGTGAAAAAAGCTCAACTTTTTGAGTTATGCAAGTTTTCATAAAAGTGTGACTTGCAGGCTGGAAAGCCCATTTTTAAGCTTATCTGCGCCTGAAACGTCCGAAAAAGCAATCATTTAATAATGACAATAACTTTTGAACCATGCATGCTAGAATCATAATTCTTGCTTTCCTGGGTTGGAAATCTTCTGAATTTTCTATATTTAGTGCAGATTTGGTGAAAAAAGCTCAACTTTTTGAGTTATGCAAGTTTTCATAAAAGTGTGACTTGCAGGCTGGAAAGCCCATTTTTAAGCTTATCTGCGCCTGAAACGTCCGAAAAAGCAATCATTTAATAATGACAATAACTTTGGAACCATGCATGCTAGAATCATAATTCTTGCTTTTCTAGGTTGGAAATCTTCTGAATTTTCTATATTTAGTGCAGATTTGGTGAAAAAAGCTCAAGTTTTTGAGTTATGCAAGTTTTCATAAAAGTGTGACTTGCAGGCTGGAAAGCCCATTTTTGCACTTCTCTGAGCCTAAAACGTCCGAAAAAGCAATCATTTAATAATGACAATAACTTTTGAACCATGCATGCTAGAATCATAAATCTTGCTTTCCTGGGTTGGAAATCTTCTGAATTTTCTATATTTAGTGCAGATTTGGTGAAAAAAGCTCAAGTTTTTGAGTTATGCAAGTTTTCATAAAAGTGTGACTTGCAGGCTGGAAAGCCCATTTTTGCACTTCTCTGAGCCTAAAACGTCCGAAAAAGCAATCATTTAATAATGACAATAACTTTTGAACCATGCATGCTAGAATCATAAATCTTGCTTTCCTGGGTTGGAAATCTTCTGAATTTTCTATATTTAGTGCAGATTTGGTGAAAAAAGCTCAACTTTTTGAGTTATGCAAGTTTTCATAAAAGTGTGACTTGCAGGCTGGAAAGCCCATTTTTAAGCTTATCTGCGCCTGAAACGTCCGAAAAAGCAATCATTTAATAATGACAATAACTTTTGAACCATGCATGCTAGAATCATAATTCTTGCTTTCCTGGGTTGGAAATCTTCTGAATTTTCTATATTTAGTGCAGATTTGGTGAAAAAAGCTCAACTTTTTGAGTTATGCAAGTTTTCATAAAAGTGTGACTTGCAGGCTGGAAAGCCCATTTTTAAGCTTATCTGCGCCTGAAACGTCCGAAAAAGCAATCATTTAATAATGACAATAACTTTGGAACCATGCATGCTAGAATCATAATTCTTGCTTTTCTAGGTTGGAAATCTTCTGAATTTTCTATATTTAGTGCAGATTTGGTGAAAAAAGCTCAAGTTTTTGAGTTATGCAAGTTTTCATAAAAGTGTGACTTGCAGGCTGGAAAGCCCATTTTTGCACTTCTCTGAGCCTAAAACGTCCGAAAAAGCAATCATTTAATAATGACAATAACTTTTGAACCATGCATGCTAGAATCATAAATCTTGCTTTCCTGGGTTGGAAATCTTCTGAATTTTCTATATTTAGTGCAGATTTGGTGAAAAAAGCTCAACTTTTTGAGTTATGCAAGTTTTCATAAAAGTGTGACTTGCAGGCTGGAAAGCCCATTTTTAAGCTTATCTGCGCCTGAAACGTCCGAAAAAGCAATCATTTAATAATGACAATAACTTTTGAACCATGCATGCTAGAATCATAATTCTTGCTTTCCTGGGTTGGAAATCTTCTGAATTTTCCATATTTAGTGCAGATTTGGTGAAAAAAGCTCAACTTTTTGAGTTATGCAAGTTTTCATAAAAGTGTGACTTGCAGGCTGGAAAGCCCATTTTTGCACTTCTCTGAGCCTAAAACGTCCGAAAAAGCAATCATTTAATAATGACAATAACTTTTGAACCATGCATGCTAGAATCATAAATCTTGCTTTCCTGGGTTGGAAATCTTCTGAATTTTCTATATTTAGTGCAGATTTGGTGAAAAAAGCTCAACTTTTTGAGTTATGCAAGTTTTCATAAAAGTGTGACTTGCAGGCTGGAAAGCCCATTTTTAAGCTTATCTGCGCCTGAAACGTCCGAAAAAGCAATCATTTAATAATGACAATAACTTTTGAACCATGCATGCTAGAATCATAATTCTTGCTTTCCTGGGTTGGAAATCTTCTGAATTTTCTATATTTAGTGCAGATTTGGTGAAAAAAGCTCAAGTTTTTGAGTTATGCAAGTTTTCATAAAAGTGTGACTTGCAGGCTGGAAAGCCCATTTTTGCACTTCTCTGAGCCTAAAACGTCCGAAAAAGCAATCATTTAATAATGACAATAACTTTTGAACCATGCATGCTAGAATCATAAATCTTGCTTTCCTGGGTTGGAAATCTTCTGAATTTTCTATATTTAGTGCAGATTTGGTGAAAAAAGCTCAAGTTTTTGAGTTATGCAAGTTTTCATAAAAGTGTGACTTGCAGGCTGGAAAGCCCAT
>NW_028283338.1:0-18451 GCF_059441175.1 Urocampus carinirostris
ACTTGCATAACTCAAAAAGTTGAGCTTTTTTCACCAAATCTGCACTAAATATAGAAAATTCAGAAGATTTCCAACCCAGGAAAGCAAGAATTATGATTCTAGCATGCATGGTTCAAAATTTATTGTCATTATTAAATGATTGCTTTTTCGGACGTTTCAGGCGCAGATAAGCTTAAAAATGGGCTTTCCAGCCTGCAAGTCACACTTTTATGAAAACTTGCATAACTCAAAAAGTTGAGCTTTTTTCACCAAATCTGCACTAAATATAGAAAATTCAGAAGATTTCCAACCCAGGAAAGCAAGATTTATGATTCTAGCATGCATGGTTCAAAAGTTATTGTCATTATTAAATGATTGCTTTTTCGGACGTTTCAGGCGCAGATAAGCTTAAAAATGGGCTTTCCAGCCTGCAAGTCACACTTTTATGAAAACTTGCATAACTCAAAAAGTTGAGCTTTTTTCACCAAATCTGCACTAAATATAGAAAATTCAGAAGATTTCCAACCCAGGAAAGCAAGATTTATGATTCTAGCATGCATGGTTCAAAAGTTATTGTCATTATTAAATGATTGCTTTTTCGGACGTTTCAGGCGCAGATAAGCTTAAAAATGGGCTTTCCAGCCTGCAAGTCACACTTTTATGAAAACTTGCATAACTCAAAAACTTGAGCTTTTTTCACCAAATCTGCACTAAATATAGAAAATTCAGAAGATTTCCAACCCAGGAAAGCAAGATTTATGATTCTAGCATGCATGGTTCAAAAGTTATTGTCATTATTAAATGATTGCTTTTTCGGACGTTTTAGGCTCAGAGAAGTGCAAAAATGGGCTTTCCAGCCTGCAAGTCACACTTTTATGAAAACTTGCATAACTCAAAAACTTGAGCTTTTTTCACCAAATCTGCACTAAATATAGAAAATTCAGAAGATTTCCAACCTAGAAAAGCAAGAATTATGATTCTAGCATGCATGGTTCCAAAGTTATTGTCATTATTAAATGATTGCTTTTTCGGACGTTTCAGGCGCAGATAAGCTTAAAAATGGGCTTTCCAGCCTGCAAGTCACACTTTTATGAAAACTTGCATAACTCAAAAAGTTGAGCTTTTTTCACCAAATCTGCACTAAATATAGAAAATTCAAAAGATTTCCAACCCAGGAAAGCAAGAATTATGATTCTAGCATGCATGGTTCAAAAGTTATTGTCATTATTAAATGATTGCTTTTTCGGACGTTTCAGGCGCAGATAAGCTTAAAAATGGGCTTTCCAGCCTGCAAGTCACACTTTTATGAAAACTTGCATAACTCAAAAAGTTGAGCTTTTTTCACCAAATCTGCACTAAATATAGAAAATTCAGAAGATTTCCAACCCAGGAAAGCAAGATTTATGATTCTAGCATGCATGGTTCAAAAGTTATTGTCATTATTAAATGATTGCTTTTTCGGACGTTTCAGGCGCAGATAAGCTTAAAAATGGGCTTTCAAGCCTGCAAGTCACACTTTTATGAAAACTTGCATAACTCAAAAACTTGAGCTTTTTTCACCAAATCTGCACTAAATATAGAAAATTCAGAAGATTTCCAACCTAAAAAAGCAAGAATTATGATTCTAGCATGCATGGTTCCAAAGTTATTGTCATTATTAAATGATTGCTTTTTCGGACGTTTCAGGCGCAGATAAGCTTAAAAATGGGCTTTCCAGCCTGCAAGTCACACTTTTATGAAAACTTGCATAACTCAAAAAGTTGAGCTTTTTTCACCAAATCTGCACTAAATATAGAAAATTCAGAAGATTTCCAACCCAGGAAAGCAAGAATTATGATTCTAGCATGCATGGTTCAAAAGTTATTGTCATTATTAAATGATTGCTTTTTCGGACGTTTCAGGCGCAGATAAGCTTAAAAATGGGCTTTCCAGCCTGCAAGTCACACTTTTATGAAAACTTGCATAACTCAAAAAGTTGAGCTTTTTTCACCAAATCTGCACTAAATATAGAAAATTCAGAAGATTTCCAACCCAGGAAAGCAAGATTTATGATTCTAGCATGCATGGTTCAAAAGTTATTGTCATTATTAAATGATTGCTTTTTCGGACGTTTCAGGCGCAGATAAGCTTAAAAATGGGCTTTCAAGCCTGCAAGTCACACTTTTATGAAAACTTGCATAACTCAAAAAGTTGAGCTTTTTTCACCAAATCTGCACTAAATATAGAAAATTCAGAAGATTTCCAACCCAGGAAAGCAAGAATTATGATTCTAGCATGCATGGTTCAAAAGTTATTGTCATTATTAAATGATTGCTTTTTCGGACGTTTCAGGCGCAGATAAGCTTAAAAATGGGCTTTCCAGCCTGCAAGTCACACTTTTATGAAAACTTGCATAACTCAAAAAGTTGAGCTTTTTTCACCAAATCTGCACTAAATATAGAAAATTCAGAAGATTTCCAACCCAGGAAAGCAAGATTTATGATTCTAGCATGCATGGTTCAAAAGTTATTGTCATTATTAAATGATTGCTTTTTCGGACGTTTCAGGCGCAGATAAGCTTAAAAATGGGCTTTCCAGCCTGCAAGTCACACTTTTATGAAAACTTGCATAACTCAAAAACTTGAGCTTTTTTCACCAAATCTGCACTAAATATAGAAAATTCAGAAGATTTCCAACCCAGGAAAGCAAGATTTATGATTCTAGCATGCATGGTTCAAAAGTTATTGTCATTATTAAATGATTGCTTTTTCGGACGTTTTAGGCTCAGAGAAGTGCAAAAATGGGCTTTCCAGCCTGCAAGTCACACTTTTATGAAAACTTGCATAACTCAAAAACTTGAGCTTTTTTCACCAAATCTGCACTAAATATAGAAAATTCAGAAGATTTCCAACCTAGAAAAGCAAGAATTATGATTCTAGCATGCATGGTTCCAAAGTTATTGTCATTATTAAATGATTGCTTTTTCGGACGTTTCAGGCGCAGATAAGCTTAAAAATGGGCTTTCCAGCCTGCAAGTCACACTTTTATGAAAACTTGCATAACTCAAAAAGTTGAGCTTTTTTCACCAAATCTGCACTAAATATAGAAAATTCAGAAGATTTCCAACCCAGGAAAGCAAGATTTATGATTCTAGCATGCATGGTTCAAAAGTTATTGTCATTATTAAATGATTGCTTTTTCGGACGTTTCAGGCGCAGATAAGCTTAAAAATGGGCTTTCCAGCCTGCAAGTCACACTTTTATGAAAACTTGCATAACTCAAAAAGTTGAGCTTTTTTCACCAAATCTGCACTAAATATAGAAAATTCAGAAGATTTCCAACCCAGGAAAGCAAGTTTTATGATTCTAGCATGCATGGTTCAAAAGTTATTGTCATTATTAAATGATTGCTTTTTCGGACGTTTTAGGCTCAGAGAAGTGCAAAAATGGGCTTTCCAGCCTGCAAGTCACACTTTTATAAAAACTTGCATAACTCAAAAACTTGAGCTTTTTTCACCAAATCTGCACTAAATATAGAAAATTCAGAAGATTTCCAACCTAGAAAAGCAAGAATTATGATTCTAGCATGCATGGTTCCAAAGTTATTGTCATTATTAAATGATTGCTTTTTCGGACGTTTCAGGCGCAGATAAGCTTAAAAATGGGCTTTCCAGCCTGCAAGTCACACTTTTATGAAAACTTGCATAACTCAAAAAGTTGAGCTTTTTTCACCAAATCTGCACTAAATATAGAAAATTCAGAAGATTTCCAACCCAGGAAAGCAAGAAATATGATTCTAGCATGCATGGTTCAAAAGTTATTGTCATTATTAAATGATTGATTTTTCGGACGTTTCAGGCGCAGATAAGCTTAAAAATGGGCTTTCCAGCCTGCAAGTCACACTTTTATGAAAACTTGCATAACTCAAAAAGTTGAGCTTTTTTCACCAAATCTGCACTAAATATAGAAAATTCAGAAGATTTCCAACCCAGGAAAGCAAGTTTTATGATTCTAGCATGCATGGTTCAAAAGTTATTGTCATTATTAAATGATTGCTTTTTCGGACGTTTTAGGCTCAGAGAAGTGCAAAAATGGGCTTTCCAGCCTGCAAGTCACACTTTTATGAAAACTTGCATAACTCAAAAACTTGAGCTTTTTTCACCAAATCTGCACTAAATATAGAAAATTCAGAAGATTTCCAACCTAGAAAAGCAAGAATTATGATTCTAGCATGCATGGTTCCAAAGTTATTGTCATTATTAAATGATTGCTTTTTCGGACGTTTCAGGCGCAGATAAGCTTAAAAATGGGCTTTCCAGCCTGCAAGTCACACTTTTATGAAAACTTGCATAACTCAAAAAGTTGAGCTTTTTTCACCAAATCTGCACTAAATATAGAAAATTCAGAAAATTTCCAACCCAGGAAAGCAAGAATTATGATTCTAGCATGCATGGTTCAAAAGTTATTGTCATTATTAAATGATTGCTTTTTCGGACGTTTCAGGCGCAGATAAGCTTAAAAGAGAGCTTTTGAGCCTGCAAGTCACACTTGTATGAAAACTTGCATAACTCAAAAAGTTGAGCTTTTTTCACCAAATCTGCACTAAATATAGAAAATTCAGAAGATTTCAAACCCAGGAAAGCAAGAATCATGATTCTAGCATGCATGGTTCAAAAGTTATTGTCATTATTAAATGATTGCTTTTTCGGACGTTTCAGGCGCAGATAAGCTTAAAAGAGAGCTTTTGAGCCTGCAAGTCACACTTGTATGAAAACTTGCATAACTCAAAAAGTTGAGCTTTTTTCACCAAATCTGCACTAAATATAGAAAATTCAGAAGATTTCAAACCCAGGAAAGCAAGAATCATGATTCTAGCATGCATGGTTCAAAAGTTATTGTCATTATTAAATGATTGCTTTTTCGGACGTTTCAGGCGCAGATAAGCTTAAAAGAGAGCTTTTGAGCCTGCAAGTCACACTTGTATGAAAACTTGCATAACTCAAAAAGTTGAGCTTTTTTCACCAAATCTGCACTAAATATAGAAAATTCAGAAGATTTCCAACCCAGGAAAGCAAGAACCATGATTCTAGCATGCATGGTTCAAAAGTTATTGTCATTATTAAATGATTGCTTTTTCGGACGTTTCAGGCGCAGATACGCGTAAAAGAGAGCTTTTGAGCCTGCAAGTCACACTTGTATGAAAACTTGCATAACTCAAAAAGTTGAGCTTTTTTCACCAAATCTGCACTAAATATAGAAAATTCAGAAGATTTCCAACCCAGGAAAGCAAGATTTATGATTCTAGCATGCATGGTTCAAAAGTTATTGTCATTATTAAATGATTGCTTTTTCGGACGTTTCAGGCGCAGATAAGCTTAAAAATGGGCTTTCCAGCCTGCAAGTCACACTTTTATGAAAACTTGCATAACTCAAAAAGTTGAGCTTTTTTCACCAAATCTGCACTAAATATAGAAAATTCAGAAGATTTCCAACCCAGGAAAGCAAGTTTTATGATTCTAGCATGCATGGTTCAAAAGTTATTGTCATTATTAAATGATTGCTTTTTCGGACGTTTTAGGCTCAGAGAAGTGCAAAAATGGGCTTTCCAGCCTGCAAGTCACACTTTTATAAAAACTTGCATAACTCAAAAACTTGAGCTTTTTTCACCAAATCTGCACTAAATATAGAAAATTCAGAAGATTTCCAACCTAGAAAAGCAAGAATTATGATTCTAGCATGCATGGTTCCAAAGTTATTGTCATTATTAAATGATTGCTTTTTCGGACGTTTCAGGCGCAGATAAGCTTAAAAATGGGCTTTCCAGCCTGCAAGTCACACTTTTATGAAAACTTGCATAACTAAAAAAGGTGAGCTTTTTTCACCAAATCTGCACTAAATATAGAAAATTCAGAAGATTTCCAACCCAGGAAAGCAAGAATTATGATTCTAGCATGCATGGTTCAAAAGTTATTGTCATTATTAAATGATTGCTTTTTCGGACGTTTCAGGCGCAGATAAGCTTAAAAATGGGCTTTCCAGCCTGCAAGTCACACTTTTATGAAAACTTGCATAACTCAAAAAGTTGAGCTTTTTTCACCAAATCTGCACTAAATATAGAAAATTCAGAAGATTTCCAACCCAGGAAAGCAAGTTTTATGATTCTAGCATGCATGGTTCAAAAGTTATTGTCATTATTAAATGATTGCTTTTTCGGACGTTTTAGGCTCAGAGAAGTGCAAAAATGGGCTTTCCAGCCTGCAAGTCACACTTTTATGAAAACTTGCATAACTCAAAAACTTGAGCTTTTTTCACCAAATCTGCACTAAATATAGAAAATTCAGAAGATTTCCAACCTAGAAAAGCAAGAATTATGATTCTAGCATGCATGGTTCCAAAGTTATTGTCATTATTAAATGATTGCTTTTTCGGACGTTTCAGGCGCAGATAAGCTTAAAAATGGGCTTTCCAGCCTGCAAGTCACACTTTTATGAAAACTTGCATAACTCAAAAAGTTGAGCTTTTTTCACCAAATCTGCACTAAATATAGAAAATTCAGAAAATTTCCAACCCAGGAAAGCAAGAATTATGATTCTAGCATGCATGGTTCAAAAGTTATTGTCATTATTAAATGATTGCTTTTTCGGACGTTTCAGGCGCAGATAAGCTTAAAAGAGAGCTTTTGAGCCTGCAAGTCACACTTGTATGAAAACTTGCATAACTCAAAAAGTTGAGCTTTTTTCACCAAATCTGCACTAAATATAGAAAATTCAGAAGATTTCAAACCCAGGAAAGCAAGAATCATGATTCTAGCATGCATGGTTCAAAAGTTATTGTCATTATTAAATGATTGCTTTTTCGGACGTTTCAGGCGCAGATAAGCTTAAAAGAGAGCTTTTGAGCCTGCAAGTCACACTTGTATGAAAACTTGCATAACTCAAAAAGTTGAGCTTTTTTCACCAAATCTGCACTAAATATAGAAAATTCAGAAGATTTCAAACCCAGGAAAGCAAGAATCATGATTCTAGCATGCATGGTTCAAAAGTTATTGTCATTATTAAATGATTGCTTTTTCGGACGTTTCAGGCGCAGATAAGCTTAAAAGAGAGCTTTTGAGCCTGCAAGTCACACTTGTATGAAAACTTGCATAACTCAAAAAGTTGAGCTTTTTTCACCAAATCTGCACTAAATATAGAAAATTCAGAAGATTTCCAACCCAGGAAAGCAAGAACCATGATTCTAGCATGCATGGTTCAAAAGTTATTGTCATTATTAAATGATTGCTTTTTCGGACGTTTCAGGCGCAGATACGCGTAAAAGAGAGCTTTTGAGCCTGCAAGTCACACTTGTATGAAAACTTGCATAACTCAAAAAGTTGAGCTTTTTTCACCAAATCTGCACTAAATATAGAAAATTCAGAAGATTTCCAACCCAGGAAAGCAAGAATCATGATTCTAGCATGCATGGTTCAAAAGTTATTGTCATTATTAAATGATTGCTTTTTCGGACGTTTCAGGCGCAGATACGCGTAAAAGAGAGCTTTTGAGCCTGCAAGTCACACTTGTATGAAAACTTGCATAACTCAAAAAGTTGAGCTTTTTTCACCAAATCTGCACTAAATATAGAAAATTAAGAAGATTTCAAACCCAGGAAAGCAAGAATCATGATTCTAGCATGCATGGTTCAAAAGTTATTGTCATTATTAAATGATTGCTTTTTCGGACGTTTCAGGCGCAGATAAGCTTAAAAGAGAGCTTTTGAGCCTGCAAGTCACACTTGTATGAAAACTTGCATAACTCAAAAAGTTGAGCTTTTTTCACCAAATCTGCACTAAATATAGAAAATTCAGAAGATTTCAAACCCAGGAAAGCAAGAATCATGATTCTAGCATGCATGGTTCAAAAGTTATTGTCATTATTAAATGATTGCTTTTTCGGACGTTTCAGGCGCAGATACGCGTAAAAGAGAGCTTTTGAGCCTGCAAGTCACACTTGTATGAAAACTTGCATAACTCAAAAAGTTGAGCTTTTTTCACCAAATCTGCACTAAATATAGAAAATTAAGAAGATTTCAAACCCAGGAAAGCAAGAATCATGATTCTAGCATGCATGGTTCAAAAGTTATTGTCATTATTAAATGATTGCTTTTTCGGACGTTTCAGGCGCAGATAAGCTTAAAAGAGAGCTTTTGAGCCTGCAAGTCACACTTGTATGAAAACTTGCATAACTCAAAAAGTTGAGCTTTTTTCACCAAATCTGCACTAAATATAGAAAATTCAGAAGATTTCCAACCCAGGAAAGCAAGATTTATGATTCTAGCATGCATGGTTCAAAAGTTATTGTCATTATTAAACGATTGCTTTTTCGGACGTTTCAGGCGCAGATACGCGTAAAAGAGAGCTTTTGAGCCTGCAAGTCACACTTGTATGAAAACTTGCATAACTCAAAAAGTTGAGCTTTTTTCACCAAATCTGAACTAAATATAGAAAATTCAGAAGATTTCCAACCCAGGAAAGCAAGAATCATGATTCTAGCATGCATGGTTCAAAAGTTATTGTCATTATTAAATGATTGCTTTTTCGGACGTTTCAGGCGCAGATAAGCTTAAAAGAGAGCTTTTGAGCCTGCAAGTCACACTTGTATGAAAACTTGCATAACTCAAAAAGTTGAGCTTTTTTCACCAAATCTGCACTAAATATAGAAAATTCAGAAGATTTCAAACCCAGGAAAGCAAGAATCATGATTCTAGCATGCATGGTTCAAAAGTTATTGTCATTATTAAATGATTGCTTTTTCGGACGTTTCAGGCGCAGATAAGCTTTAAAGAGAGCTTTTGAGCCTGCAAGTCACACTTGTATGAAAACTTGCATAACTCAAAAAGTTGAGCTTTTTTCACCAAATCTGCACTAAATATAGAAAATTCAGAAGATTTCCAACCCAGGAAAGCAAGAACCATGATTCTAGCATGCATGGTTCAAAAGTTATTGTCATTATTAAATGATTGCTTTTTCGGACGTTTCAGGCGCAGATACGCGTAAAAGAGAGCTTTTGAGCCTGCAAGTCACACTTGTATGAAAACTTGCATAACTCAAAAAGTTGAGCTTTTTTCACCAAATCTGCACTAAATATAGAAAATTCAGAAGATTTCCAACCCAGGAAAGCAAGAATCATGATTCTAGCATGCATGGTTCAAAAGTTATTGTCATTATTAAATGATTGCTTTTTCGGACGTTTCAGGCGCAGATACGCGTAAAAGAGAGCTTTTGAGCCTGCAAGTCACACTTGTATGAAAACTTGCATAACTCAAAAAGTTGAGCTTTTTTCACCAAATCTGCACTAAATATAGAAAATTAAGAAGATTTCAAACCCAGGAAAGCAAGAATCATGATTCTAGCATGCATGGTTCAAAAGTTATTGTCATTATTAAATGATTGCTTTTTCGGACGTTTCAGGCGCAGATAAGCTTAAAAGAGAGCTTTTGAGCCTGCAAGTCACACTTGTATGAAAACTTGCATAACTCAAAAAGTTGAGCTTTTTTCACCAAATCTGCACTAAATATAGAAAATTCAGAAGATTTCCAACCCAGGAAAGCAAGAACCATGATTCTAGCATGCATGGTTCAAAAGTTATTGTCATTATTAAATGATTGCTTTTTCGGACGTTTCAGGCGCAGATACGCGTAAAAGAGAGCTTTTGAGCCTGCAAGTCACACTTGTATGAAAACTTGCATAACTCAAAAAGTTGAGCTTTTTTCACCAAATCTGCACTAAATATAGAAAATTCAGAATATTTCCAACCCAGGAAAGCAAGAATCATGATTCTAGCATGCATGGTTCAAAAGTTATTGTCATTATTAAATGATTGCTTTTTCGGACGTTTCAGGCGCAGATACGCGTAAAAGAGAGCTTTTGAGCCTGCAAGTCACACTTGTATGAAAACTTGCATAACTCAAAAAGTTGAGCTTTTTTCACCAAATCTGCACTAAATATAGAAAATTCAGAAGATTTCCAACCCAGGAAAGCAAGAATCATGATTCTAGCATGCATGGTTCAAAAGTTATTGTCATTATTAAATGATTGCTTTTTTGGACGTTTCAGGCGCAGATACGCGTAAAAGAGAGCTTTTGAGCCTGCAAGTCACACTTATATGAAAACTTGCATAACTCAAAAAGTTGAGCTTTTTTCACCAAATCTGCACTAAATATAGAAAATTCAGAAGATTTCCAACCCAGGAAAGCAAGAACCATGATTCTAGCATGCATGGTTCAAAAGTTATTGTCATTATTAAATGATTGCTTTTTCGGACGTTTCAGGCGCAGATAAACTTAAAAGAGAGCTTTTCAGCCTGCAAGTCACACTTGTATGAAATCTTGCATAACTCAAAAAGTTGAGCTTTTTTCACCAAATCTGCACTAAATATAGAAAATTCAGAAGATTTCCAACCCAGGAAAGCAAGAATCATGATTCTAGCATGCATGGTTTAAAAGTTATTGTCATTATTAAATGATTGCTTTTTCGGAGGTTTCAGGCGCAGATACGCGTAAAAGAGAGCTTTTCAGCCTGCAAGTCACACTTGCATGAAAACTTGCATAACTCAAAAAGTTGAGCTTTTTTCACCAAATCTGCACTAAATATAGAAAATTCAGAAGATTTCCAACCCAGGAAAGAAAGAATCATGATTCTAGCATGCATGGTTCAAAAGTTATTGTCATTATTAAATGATTGCTTTTTCGGAGGTTTCAGGCGCAGATAAGCTTAAAAGAGAGCTTTTGAGCCTTCAAGTCACACTTGTATGAAAACTTGCATAACTCAAAAAGTTGAGCTTTTTTCACCAAATCTGCACTAAATATAGAAAATTCAGAAGATTTCAAACCCAGGAAAGCAAGAATCATGATTCTAGCATGCATGGTTCAAAAGTTATTGTCATTATTAAATGATTGCTTTTTCGGACGTTTCAGGCGCAGATAAGCTTAAAAGAGAGCTTTTGAGCCTGCAAGTCACACTTGTATGAAAACTTGCATAACTCAAAAAGTTGAGCTTTTTTCACCAAATCTGCATTAAATATAGAAAATTCAGAAGATTTCCAACCCAGGAAAGCAAGAACCATGATTCTAGCATGCATGGTTCAAAAGTTATTGTCATTATTAAATGATTGCTTTTTCGGACGTTTCAGGCGCAGATAAGCTTAAAAGAGAGCTTTTCAGCCTGCAAGTCACACTTGTATGAAATCTTGCATAACTCAAAAAGTTGAGCTTTTTTCACCAAATCTGCACTAAATATAGAAAATTCAGAAGATTTCCAACCCAGGAAAGCAAGAATCATGATTCTAGCATGCATGGTTCAAAAGTTATTGTCATTATTAAATGATTGCTTTTTCGGAGGTTTCAGGCGCAGATACGCGTAAAAGAGAGCTTTTCAGCCTGCAAGTCACACTTGCATGAAAACTTGCATAACTCAAAAAGTTGAGCTTTTTTCACCAAATCTGCACTAAATATAGAAAATTCAGAAGATTTCCAACCCAGGAAAGCAAGTTTTATGATTCTAGCATGCATGGTTCAAAAGTTATTGTCATTATTAAATGATTGCTTTTTCGGACGTTTTAGGCTCAGAGAAGTGCAAAAATGGGCTTTCCAGCCTGCAAGTCACACTTTTATGAAAACTTGCATAACTCAAAAACTTGAGCTTTTTTCACCAAATCTGCACTAAATATAGAAAATTCAGAAGATTTCCAACCTAGAAAAGCAAGAATTATGATTCTAGCATGCATGGTTCCAAAGTTATTGTCATTATTAAATGATTGCTTTTTCGGACGTTTCAGGCGCAGATAAGCTTAAAAATGGGCTTTCCAGCCTGCAAGTCACACTTTTATGAAAACTTGCATAACTCAAAAAGTTGAGCTTTTTTCACCAAATCTGCACTAAATATAGAAAATTCAGAAGATTTCCAACCTAGAAAAGCAAGAATTATGATTCTAGCATGCATGGTTCAAAAGTTATTGTCATTATTAAATGATTGCTTTTTCGGACGTTTCAGGCGCAGATAAGCTTAAAAATGGGCTTTCCAGCCTGCAAGTCACACTTTTATGAAAACTTGCATAACTCAAAAAGTTGAGCTTTTTTCACCAAATCTGCACTAAATATAGAAAATTCAGAAGATTTCCAACCCAGGAAAGCAAGTTTTATGATTCTAGCATGCATGGTTCAAAAGTTATTGTCATTATTAAATGATTGCTTTTTCGGACGTTTTAGGCTCAGAGAAGTGCAAAAATGGGCTTTCCAGCCTGCAAGTCACACTTTTATGAAAACTTGCATAACTCAAAAACTTGAGCTTTTTTCACCAAATCTGCACTAAATATAGAAAATTCAGAAGATTTCCAACCTAGAAAAGCAAGAATTATGATTCTAGCATGCATGGTTCCAAAGTTATTGTCATTATTAAATGATTGCTTTTTCGGACGTTTCAGGCGCAGATAAGCTTAAAAATGGGCTTTCCAGCCTGCAAGTCACACTTTTATGAAAACTTGCATAACTCAAAAAGTTGAGCTTTTTTCACCAAATCTGCACTAAATATAGAAAATTCAGAAGATTTCCAACCCAGGAAAGCAAGAATTATGATTCTAGCATGCATGGTTCAAAAGTTATTATCATTATTAAACGATTGCTTTTTCGGACGTTTCAGGCGCAGATACGCGTAAAAGAGAGCTTTTGAGCCTGCAAGTCACACTTGTATGAAAACTTGCATAACTCAAAAAGTTGAGCTTTTTTCACCAAATCTGAACTAAATATAGAAAATTCAGAAGATTTCCAACCCAGGAAAGCAAGAATCATGATTCTAGCATGCATGGTTCAAAAGTTATTGTCATTATTAAATGATTGCTTTTTCGGACGTTTCAGGCGCAGATAAGCTTAAAAGAGAGCTTTTGAGCCTGCAAGTCACACTTGTATGAAAACTTGCATAACTCAAAAAGTTGAGCTTTTTTCACCAAATCTGCACTAAATATAGAAAATTCAGAAGATTTCAAACCCAGGAAAGCAAGAATCATGATTCTAGCATGCATGGTTCAAAAGTTATTGTCATTATTAAATGATTGCTTTTTCGGACGTTTCAGGCGCAGATAAGCTTAAAAGAGAGCTTTTGAGCCTGCAAGTCACACTTGTATGAAAACTTGCATAACTCAAAAAGTTGAGCTTTTTTCACCAAATCTGCACTAAATATAGAAAATTCAGAAGATTTCCAACCCAGGAAAGCAAGAACCATGATTCTAGCATGCATGGTTCAAAAGTTATTGTCATTATTAAATGATTGCTTTTTCGGACGTTTCAGGCGCAGATACGCGTAAAAGAGAGCTTTTGAGCCTGCAAGTCACACTTGTATGAAAACTTGCATAACTCAAAAAGTTGAGCTTTTTTCACCAAATCTGCACTAAATATAGAAAATTCAGAAGATTTCCAACCCAGGAAAGCAAGAATCATGATTCTAGCATGCATGGTTCAAAAGTTATTGTCATTATTAAATGATTGCTTTTTCGGACGTTTCAGGCGCAGATACGCGTAAAAGAGAGCTTTTGAGCCTGCAAGTCACACTTGTATGAAAACTTGCATAACTCAAAAAGTTGAGCTTTTTTCACCAAATCTGCACTAAATATAGAAAATTAAGAAGATTTCAAACCCAGGAAAGCAAGAATCATGATTCTAGCATGCATGGTTCAAAAGTTATTGTCATTATTAAATGATTGCTTTTTCGGACGTTTCAGGCGCAGATAAGCTTAAAAGAGAGCTTTTGAGCCTGCAAGTCACACTTGTATGAAAACTTGCATAACTCAAAAAGTTGAGCTTTTTTCACCAAATCTGCACTAAATATAGAAAATTCAGAAGATTTCCAACCCAGGAAAGCAAGAACCATGATTCTAGCATGCATGGTTCAAAAGTTATTGTCATTATTAAATGATTGCTTTTTCGGACGTTTCAGGCGCAGATACGCGTAAAAGAGAGCTTTTGAGCCTGCAAGTCACACTTGTATGAAAACTTGCATAACTCAAAAAGTTGAGCTTTTTTCACCAAATCTGCACTAAATATAGAAAATTCAGAATATTTCCAACCCAGGAAAGCAAGAATCATGATTCTAGCATGCATGGTTCAAAAGTTATTGTCATTATTAAATGATTGCTTTTTCGGACGTTTCAGGCGCAGATACGCGTAAAAGAGAGCTTTTGAGCCTGCAAGTCACACTTGTATGAAAACTTGCATAACTCAAAAAGTTGAGCTTTTTTCACCAAATCTGCACTAAATATAGAAAATTCAGAAGATTTCCAACCCAGGAAAGCAAGAATCATGATTCTAGCATGCATGGTTCAAAAGTTATTGTCCTTATTAAATGATTGCTTTTTCGGACGTTTCAGGCGCAGATACGCGTAAAAGAGAGCATTTGAGCCTGCAAGTCACACTTTTATGAAAACTTGCATAACTCAAAAACTTGAGCTTTTTTCACCAAATCTGCACTAAATATAGAAAATTCAGAAGATTTCCAACCTAGAAAAGCAAGAATTATGATTCTAGCATGCATGGTTCCAAAGTTATTGTCATTATTAAATGATTGCTTTTTCGGACGTTTCAGGCGCAGATAAGCTTAAAAATGGGCTTTCCAGCCTGCAAGTCACACTTTTATGAAACTTGCATAACTCAAAAAGTTGAGCTTTTTTCACCAAATCTGCACTAAATATAGAAAATTCAGAAGATTTCCAACCCAGGAAAGCAAGAATTATGATTCTAGCATGCATGGTTCAAAAGTTATTGTCATTATTAAATGATTGCTTTTTCGGACGTTTCAGGCGCAGATAAGCTTAAAAATGGGCTTTCCAGCCTGCAAGTCACACTTTTATAAAAACTTGCATAACTCAAAAAGTTGAGCTTTTTTCACCAAATCTGCATTAAATATAGAAAATTCAGAAGATTTCCAACCCAGGAAAGCAAGAACCATGATTCTAGCATGCATGGTTCAAAAGTTATTGTCATTATTAAATGATTGCTTTTTCGGACGTTTCAGGCGCAGATAAGCTTAAAAGAGAGCTTTTCAGCCTGCAAGTCACACTTGTATGAAATCTTGCATAACTCAAAAAGTTGAGCTTTTTTCACCAAATCTGCACTAAATATAGAAAATTCAGAAGATTTCCAACCCAGGAAAGCAAGAATCATGATTCTAGCATGCATGGTTCAAAAGTTATTGTCATTATTAAATGATTGCTTTTTCGGAGGTTTCAGGCGCAGATACGCGTAAAAGAGAGCTTTTCAGCCTGCAAGTCACACTTGCATGAAAACTTGCATAACTCAAAAAGTTGAGCTTTTTTCACCAAATCTGCACTAAATATAGAAAATTCAGAAGATTTCCAACCCAGGAAAGCAAGTTTTATGATTCTAGCATGCATGGTTCAAAAGTTATTGTCATTATTAAATGATTGCTTTTTCGGACGTTTTAGGCTCAGAGAAGTGCAAAAATGGGCTTTCCAGCCTGCAAGTCACACTTTTATGAAAACTTGCATAACTCAAAAACTTGAGCTTTTTTCACCAAATCTGCACTAAATATAGAAAATTCAGAAGATTTCCAACCTAGAAAAGCAAGAATTATGATTCTAGCATGCATGGTTCCAAAGTTATTGTCATTATTAAATGATTGCTTTTTCGGACGTTTCAGGCGCAGATAAGCTTAAAAATGGGCTTTCCAGCCTGCAAGTCACACTTTTATGAAAACTTGCATAACTCAAAAAGTTGAGCTTTTTTCACCAAATCTGCACTAAATATAGAAAATTCAGAAGATTTCCAACCCAGGAAAGCAAGAATTATGATTCTAGCATGCATGGTTCAAAAGTTATTGTCATTATTAAATGATTGCTTTTTCGGACGTTTCAGGCGCAGATAAGCTTAAAAATGGGCTTTCCAGCCTGCAAGTCACACTTTTATGAAAACTTGCATAACTCAAAAAGTTGAGCTTTTTTCACCAAATCTGCACTAAATATAGAAAATTCAGAAGATTTCCAACCCAGGAAAGCAAGTTTTATGATTCTAGCATGCATGGTTCAAAAGTTATTGTCATTATTAAATGATTGCTTTTTCGGACGTTTTAGGCTCAGAGAAGTGCAAAAATGGGCTTTCCAGCCTGCAAGTCACACTTTTATGAAAACTTGCATAACTCAAAAACTTGAGCTTTTTTCACCAAATCTGCACTAAATATAGAAAATTCAGAAGATTTCCAACCTAGAAAAGCAAGAATTATGATTCTAGCATGCATGGTTCCAAAGTTATTGTCATTATTAAATGATTGCTTTTTCGGACGTTTCAGGCGCAGATAAGCTTAAAA
The DNA here is from genome assembly GCF_059441175.1 of Urocampus carinirostris. Classification (NCBI taxonomy): domain Eukaryota; kingdom Metazoa; phylum Chordata; class Actinopteri; order Syngnathiformes; family Syngnathidae; genus Urocampus; species Urocampus carinirostris. The sequence goes on from NW_028283338.1 coordinate 16,303, forward strand.
ATGGGCTTTCCAGCCTGCAAGTCACACTTTTATGAAAACTTGCATAACTCAAAAAGTTGAGCTTTTTTCACCAAATCTGCACTAAATATAGAAAATTCAGAAGATTTCCAACCCAGGAAAGCAAGAATTATGATTCTAGCATGCATGGTTCAAAAGTTATTATCATTATTAAACGATTGCTTTTTCGGACGTTTCAGGCGCAGATACGCGTAAAAGAGAGCTTTTGAGCCTGCAAGTCACACTTGTATGAAAACTTGCATAACTCAAAAAGTTGAGCTTTTTTCACCAAATCTGCACTAAATATAGAAAATTCAGAAGATTTCCAACCCAGGAAAGCAAGAATCATGATTCTAGCATGCATGGTTCAAAAGTTATTGTCATTATTAAATGATTGCTTTTTCGGACGTTTCAGGCGCAGATACGCGTAAAAGAGAGCTTTTGAGCCTGCAAGTCACACTTGTATGAAAACTTGCATAACTCAAAAAGTTGAGCTTTTTTCACCAAATCTGCACTAAATATAGAAAATTAAGAAGATTTCAAACCCAGGAAAGCAAGAATCATGATTCTAGCATGCATGGTTCAAAAGTTATTGTCATTATTAAATGATTGCTTTTTCGGACGTTTCAGGCGCAGATAAGCTTAAAAGAGAGCTTTTGAGCCTGCAAGTCACACTTGCATGAAAACTTGCATAACTCAAAAAGTTGAGCTTTTTTCACCAAATCTGCACTAAATATAGAAAATTCAGAAGATTTCCAACCCAGGAAAGCAAGAACCATGATTCTAGCATGCATGGTTCAAAAGTTATTGTCATTATTAAATGATTGCTTTTTCGGACGTTTCAGGCGCAGATACGCGTAAAAGAGAGCTTTTGAGCCTGCAAGTCACACTTGTATGAAAACTTGCATAACTCAAAAAGTTGAGCTTTTTTCACCAAATCTGCACTAAATATAGAAAATTCAGAATATTTCCAACCCAGGAAAGCAAGAATCATGATTCTAGCATGCATGGTTCAAAAGTTATTGTCATTATTAAATGATTGCTTTTTCGGACGTTTCAGGCGCAGATACGCGTAAAAGAGAGCTTTTGAGCCTGCAAGTCACACTTGTATGAAAACTTGCATAACTCAAAAAGTTGAGCTTTTTTCACCAAATCTGCACTAAATATAGAAAATTCAGAAGATTTCCAACCCAGGAAAGCAAGAATCATGATTCTAGCATGCATGGTTCAAAAGTTATTGTCATTATTAAATGATTGCTTTTTCGGACGTTTCAGGCGCAGATACGCGTAAAAGAGAGCTTTTGAGCCTGCAAGTCACACTTTTATGAAAACTTGCATAACTCAAAAACTTGAGCTTTTTTCACCAAATCTGCACTAAATATAGAAAATTCAGAAGATTTCCAACCTAGAAAAGCAAGAATTATGATTCTAGCATGCATGGTTCCAAAGTTATTGTCATTATTAAATGATTGCTTTTTCGGACGTTTCAGGCGCAGATAAGCTTAAAAATGGGCTTTCCAGCCTGCAAGTCACACTTTTATGAAAACTTGCATAACTCAAAAAGTTGAGCTTTTTTCACCAAATCTGCACTAAATATAGAAAATTCAGAAGATTTCCAACCCAGGAAAGCAAGAATTATGATTCTAGCATGCATGGTTCAAAAGTTATTGTCATTATTAAATGATTGCTTTTTCGGACGTTTCAGGCGCAGATAAGCTTAAAAATGGGCTTTCCAGCCTGCAAGTCACACTTTTATAAAAACTTGCATAACTCAAAAAGTTGAGCTTTTTTCACCAAATCTGCATTAAATATAGAAAATTCAGAAGATTTCCAACCCAGGAAAGCAAGAACCATGATTCTAGCATGCATGGTTCAAAAGTTATTGTCATTATTAAATGATTGCTTTTTCGGACGTTTCAGGCGCAGATAAGCTTAAAAGAGAGCTTTTCAGCCTGCAAGTCACACTTGTATGAAATCTTGCATAACTCAAAAAGTTGAGCTTTTTTCACCAAATCTGCACTAAATATAGAAAATTCAGAAGATTTCCAACCCAGGAAAGCAAGAATCATGATTCTAGCATGCATGGTTCAAAAGTTATTGTCATTATTAAATGATTGCTTTTTCGGAGGTTTCAGGCGCAGATACGCGTAAA
>NW_028283339.1:0-17928 GCF_059441175.1 Urocampus carinirostris
ATGCTATAATCATAACTCTTGCTTTCCTGGGTTGGAAATCTTCTGAATTTTCTATATTTAGTGCAGATTTGGTGAAAAAAGCTCAACTTTTTGAGTTATGCAAGTTTTCATAAAAGTGTGACTTGCAGGCTGGAAAGCCCATTTTTAAGCTTATCTGCGCCTGAAACGTCCGAAAAAGCAATCATTTAATAATGACAATAACTTTGGAACCATGCATGCTAGAATCATAATTCTTGCTTTTCTAGGTTGGAAATCTTCTGAATTTTCTATATTTAGTGCAGATTTGGTGAAAAAAGCTCAAGTTTTTGAGTTATGCAAGTTTTCATAAAAGTGTGACTTGCAGGCTGGAAAGCCCATTTTTGCACTTCTCTGAGCCTAAAACGTCCAAAAAGCAATCATTTAATAATGACAATAACTTTTGAACCATGCATGCTAGAATCATAAATCTTGCTTTCCCGGGTTGGAAATCTTCTGAATTTTCTATATTTAGTGCAGATTTGGTGAAAAAAGCTCAACTTTTTGAGTTATGCAAGTTTTCATAAAAGTGTGACTTGCAGGCTGGAAAGCCCATTTTTAAGCTTATCTGCGCCTGAAACGTCCGAAAAAGCAATCATTTAATAATGACAATAACTTTGGAACCATGCATGCTAGAATCATAATTCTTGCTTTTCTAGGTTGGAAATCTTCTGAATTTTCTATATTTAGTGCAGATTTGGTGAAAAAAGCTCAAGTTTTTGAGTTATGCAAGTTTTCATAAAAGTGTGACTTGCAGGCTGGAAAGCCCATTTTTGCACTTCTCTGAGCCTAAAACGTCCGAAAAAGCAATCATTTAATAATGACAATAACTTTTGAACCATGCATGCTAGAATCATAAATCTTGCTTTCCTGGGTTGGAAATCTTCTGAATTTTCTATATTTAGTGCAGATTTGGTGAAAAAAGCTCAACTTTTTGAGTTATGCAAGTTTTCATAAAAGTGTGACTTGCAGGCTGGAAAGCCCATTTTTAAGCTTATCTGCGCCTGAAACGTCCGAAAAAGCAATCATTTAATAATGACAATAACTTTTGAACCATGCATGCTACAATCATAATTCTTGCTTTCCTGGGTTGGAAATCTTTTGAATTTTCTATATTTAGTGCAGATTTGGTGAAAAAAGCTCAACTTTTTGAGTTATGCAAGTTTTCATAAAAGTGTGACTTGCAGGCTGGAAAGCCCATTATTAAGCTTATCTGCGCCTGAAACGTCCGAAAAAGCAATCATTTAATAATGACAATAACTTTGGAACCATGCATGCTAGAATCATAATTCTTGCTTTTCTAGGTTGGAAATCTTCTGAATTTTCTATATTTAGTGCAGATTTGGTGAAAAAAGCTCAAGTTTTTGAGTTATGCAAGTTTTCATAAAAATGTGACTTGCAGGCTGGAAAGCCCATTTTTGCACTTCTCTGAGCCTAAAACGTCCGAAAAAGCAATCATTTAATAATGACAATAACTTTTGAACCATGCATGCTAGAATCATAAATCTTGCTTTCCTGGGTTGGAAATCTTCTGAATTTTCTATATTTAGTGCAGATTTGGTGAAAAAAGCTCAACTTTTTGAGTTATGCAAGTTTTCATAAAAGTGTGACTTGCAGGCTGGAAAGCCCATTTTAAGCTTATCTGCGCCTGAAACGTCCGAAAAAGCAATCATTTAATAATGACAATAACTTTGGAACCATGCATGCTAGAATCATAATTCTTGCTTTTCTAGGTTGGAAATCTTCTGAATTTTCTATATTTAGTGCAGATTCGGTGAAAAAAGCTCAAGTTTTTGAGTTATGCAAGTTTTCATAAAAGTGTGACTTGCAGGCTGGAAAGCCCATTTTTGCACTTCTCTGAGCCTAAAACGTCCGAAAAAGCAATCATTTAATAATGACAATAACTTTTGAACCATGCATGCTAGAATCATAAATCTTGCTTTCCTGGGTTGGAAATCTTCTGAATTTTCTATATTTAGTGCAGATTTGGTGAAAAAAGCTCAACTTTTTGAGTTATGCAAGTTTTCATAAAAGTGTGACTTGCAGGCTGGAAAGCCCATTTTTAAGCTTATCTGCGCCTGAAACGTCCGAAAAAGCAATCATTTAATAATGACAATAACTTTTGAACCATGCATGCTAGAATCATAATTCTTGCTTTCCTGGGTTGGAAATCTTCTGAATTTTCTATATTTAGTGCAGATTTGGTGGAAAAAGCTCAACTTTTTGAGTTATGCAAGTTTTCATAAAAGTGTGACTTGCAGGCTGGAAAGCCCATTTTTGCACTTCTCTGAGCCTAAAACGTCCGAAAAAGCAATCATTTAATAATGACAATAACTTTTGAACCATGCATGCTAGAATCATAAATCTTGCTTTCCTGGGTTGGAAATCTTCTGAATTTTCTATATTTAGTGCAGATTTGGTGAAAAAAGCTCAACTTTTTGAGTTATGCAAGTTTTCATAAAAGTGTGACTTGCAGGCTGGAAAGCCCATTTTTAAGGTTATCTGCGCCTGAAACGTCCGAAAAAGCAATCATTTAATAATGACAATAACTTTTGAACCATGCATGCTAGAATCATAATTCTTGCTTTCCTGGGTTGGAAATCTTCTGAATTTTCTATATTTAGTGCAGATTTGGTAAAAAAAACTGAACTTTTTGAGTTATGCAAGTTTTCATAAAAGTGTGACTTGCAGGCTGGAAAGCCCATTTTTAAGCTTATCTGCGCCTGAAACGTCCGAAAAAGCAATCATTTAATAATGACAATAACTTTGGAACCATGCATGCTAGAATCATAATTCTTGCTTTTCTAGGTTGGAAATCTTCTGAATTTTCTATATTTAGTGCAGATTTGGTGAAAAAAGCTCAAGTTTTTGAGTTATGCAAGTTTTCATAAAAGTGTGACTTGCAGGCTGGAAAGCCCATTTTTGCACTTCTCTGAGCCTAAAACGTCCGAAAAAGCAATCATTTAATAATGACAATAACTTTTGAACCATGCATGCTAGAATCATAAATCTTGCTTTCCTGGGTTGGAAATCTTCTGAATTTTCTATATTTAGTGCAGATTTGGTGAAAAAAGCTCAACTTTTTGAGTTATGCAAGTTTTCATAAAAGTGTGACTTGCAGGCTGGAAAGCCCATTTTTAAGCTTATCTGCGCCTGAAACGTCCGAAAAAGCAATCATTTAATAATGACAATAACTTTTGAACCATGCATGCTAGAATCATAATTCTTGCTTTCCTGGGTTGGAAATCTTCTGAATTTTCTATATTTAGTGCAGATTTGGTGAAAAAAGCTCAACTTTTTGAGTTATGCAAGTTTTCATAAAAGTGTGACTTGCAGGCTGGAAAGCCCATTTTTAAGCTTATCTGCGCCTGAAACGTCCGAAAAAGCAATCATTTAATAATGACAATAACTTTGGAACCATGCATGCTAGAATCATAATTCTTGCTTTTCTAGGTTGGAAATCTTCTGAATTTTCTATATTTAGTGCAGATTTGGTGAAAAAAGCTCAAGTTTTTGAGTTATGCAAGTTTTCATAAAAGTGTGACTTGCAGGCTGGAAAGCCCATTTTTGCACTTCTCTGAGCCTAAAACGTCCGAAAAAGCAATCATTTAATAATGACAATAACTTTTGAACCATGCATGCTAGAATCATAAATCTTGCTTTCCTGGGTTGGAAATCTTCTGAATTTTCTATATTTAGTGCAGATTTGGTGAAAAAAGCTCAACTTTTTGAGTTATGCAAGTTTTCATAAAAGTGTGACTTGCAGGCTGGAAAGCCCATTTTTAAGCTTATCTGCGCCTGAAACGTCCGAAAAAGCAATCATTTAATAATGACAATAACTTTTGAACCATGCATGCTACAATCATAATTCTTGCTTTCCTGGGTTGGAAATCTTTTGAATTTTCTATATTTAGTGCAGATTTGGTGAAAAAAGCTCAACTTTTTGAGTTATGCAAGTTTTCATAAAAGTGTGACTTGCAGGCTGGAAAGCCCATTATTAAGCTTATCTGCGCCTGAAACGTCCGAAAAAGCAATCATTTAATAATGACAATAACTTTGGAACCATGCATGCTAGAATCATAATTCTTGCTTTTCTAGGTTGGAAATCTTCTGAATTTTCTATATTTAGTGCAGATTTGGTGAAAAAAGCTCAAGTTTTTGAGTTATGCAAGTTTTCATAAAAATGTGACTTGCAGGCTGGAAAGCCCATTTTTGCACTTCTCTGAGCCTAAAACGTCCGAAAAAGCAATCATTTAATAATGACAATAACTTTTGAACCATGCATGCTAGAATCATAAATCTTGCTTTCCTGGGTTGGAAATCTTCTGAATTTTCTATATTTAGTGCAGATTTGGTGAAAAAAGCTCAACTTTTTGAGTTATGCAAGTTTTCATAAAAGTGTGACTTGCAGGCTGGAAAGCCCATTTTAAGCTTATCTGCGCCTGAAACGTCCGAAAAAGCAATCATTTAATAATGACAATAACTTTGGAACCATGCATGCTAGAATCATAATTCTTGCTTTTCTAGGTTGGAAATCTTCTGAATTTTCTATATTTAGTGCAGATTCGGTGAAAAAAGCTCAAGTTTTTGAGTTATGCAAGTTTTCATAAAAGTGTGACTTGCAGGCTGGAAAGCCCATTTTTGCACTTCTCTGAGCCTAAAACGTCCGAAAAAGCAATCATTTAATAATGACAATAACTTTTGAACCATGCATGCTAGAATCATAAATCTTGCTTTCCTGGGTTGGAAATCTTCTGAATTTTCTATATTTAGTGCAGATTTGGTGAAAAAAGCTCAACTTTTTGAGTTATGCAAGTTTTCATAAAAGTGTGACTTGCAGGCTGGAAAGCCCATTTTTAAGCTTATCTGCGCCTGAAACGTCCGAAAAAGCTATCATTTAATAATGACAATAACTTTTGAACCATGCATGCTATAATCATAACTCTTGCTTTCCTGGGTTGGAAATCTTCTGAATTTTCTATATTTAGTGCAGATTTGGTGAAAAAAGCTCAACTTTTTGAGTTATGCAAGTTTTCATAAAAGTGTGACTTGCAGGCTGGAAAGCCCATTTTTAAGCTTATCTGCGCCTGAAACGTCCGAAAAAGCAATCATTTAATAATGACAATAACTTTGGAACCATGCATGCTAGAATCATAATTCTTGCTTTTCTAGGTTGGAAATCTTCTGAATTTTCTATATTTAGTGCAGATTTGGTGAAAAAAGCTCAAGTTTTTGAGTTATGCAAGTTTTCATAAAAGTGTGACTTGCAGGCTGGAAAGCCCATTTTTGCACTTCTCTGAGCCTAAAACGTCCAAAAAGCAATCATTTAATAATGACAATAACTTTTGAACCATGCATGCTAGAATCATAAATCTTGCTTTCCCGGGTTGGAAATCTTCTGAATTTTCTATATTTAGTGCAGATTTGGTGAAAAAAGCTCAACTTTTTGAGTTATGCAAGTTTTCATAAAAGTGTGACTTGCAGGCTGGAAAGCCCATTTTTAAGCTTATCTGCGCCTGAAACGTCCGAAAAAGCAATCATTTAATAATGACAATAACTTTGGAACCATGCATGCTAGAATCATAATTCTTGCTTTTCTAGGTTGGAAATCTTCTGAATTTTCTATATTTAGTGCAGATTTGGTGAAAAAAGCTCAAGTTTTTGAGTTATGCAAGTTTTCATAAAAGTGTGACTTGCAGGCTGGAAAGCCCATTTTTGCACTTCTCTGAGCCTAAAACGTCCGAAAAAGCAATCATTTAATAATGACAATAACTTTTGAACCATGCATGCTAGAATCATAAATCTTGCTTTCCTGGGTTGGAAATCTTCTGAATTTTCTATATTTAGTGCAGATTTGGTGAAAAAAGCTCAACTTTTTGAGTTATGCAAGTTTTCATAAAAGTGTGACTTGCAGGCTGGAAAGCCCATTTTTAAGCTTATCTGCGCCTGAAACGTCCGAAAAAGCAATCATTTAATAATGACAATAACTTTTGAACCATGCATGCTAGAATCATAATTCTTGCTTTCCTGGGTTGGAAATCTTCTGAATTTTCTATATATAGTGCAGATTTGGTAAAAAAAACTGAACTTTTTGAGTTATGCAAGTTTTCATAAAAGTGTGACTTGCAGGCTGGAAAGCCCATTTTTAAGCTTATCTGCGCCTGAAACGTCCGAAAAAGCAATCATTTAATAATGACAATAACTTTGGAACCATGCATGCTAGAATCATAATTCTTGCTTTTCTAGGTTGGAAATCTTCTGAATTTTCTATATTTAGTGCAGATTTGGTGAAAAAAGCTCAAGTTTTTGAGTTATGCAAGTTTTCATAAAAGTGTGACTTGCAGGCTGGAAAGCCCATTTTTGCACTTCTCTGAGCCTAAAACGTCCGAAAAAGCAATCATTTAATAATGACAATAACTTTTGAACCATGCATGCTAGAATCATAAATCTTGCTTTCCCGGGTTGGAAATCTTCTGAATTTTCTATATTTAGTGCAGATTTGGTGAAAAAAGCTCAACTTTTTGAGTTATGCAAGTTTTCATAAAAGTGTGACTTGCAGGCTGGAAAGCCCATTTTTAAGCTTATCTGCGCCTGAAACGTCCGAAAAAGCAATCATTTAATAATGACAATAACTTTTGAACCATGCATGCTAGAATCATAATTCTTGCTTTCCTGGGTTGGAAATCTTCTGAATTTTCTATATTTAGTGCAGATTTGGTGAAAAAAGCTCAACTTTTTGAGTTATGCAAGTTTTCATAAAAGTGTGACTTGCAGGCTGGAAAGCCCATTTTTAAGCTTATCTGCGCCTGAAACGTCCGAAAAAGCAATCATTTAATAATGACAATAACTTTGGAACATGCATGCTAGAATCATAATTCTTGCTTTTCTAGGTTGGAAATCTTCTGAATTTTCTATATTTAGTGCAGATTTGGTGAAAAAAGCTCAAGTTTTTGAGTTATGCAAGTTTTCATAAAAGTGTGACTTGCAGGCTGGAAAGCCCATTTTTGCACTTCTCTGAGCCTAAAACGTCCGAAAAAGCAATCATTTAATAATGACAATAACTTTTGAACCATGCATGCTAGAATCATAAATCTTGCTTTCCTGGGTTGGAAATCTTCTGAATTTTCTATATTTAGTGCAGATTTGGTGAAAAAGCTCAACTTTTTGAGTTATGCAAGTTTTCATAAAAGTGTGACTTGCAGGCTGGAAAGCCCATTTTTAAGCTTATCTGCGCCTGAAACGTCCGAAAAAGCAATCATTTAATAATGACAATAACTTTTGAACCATGCATGCTACAATCATAATTCTTGCTTTCCTGGGTTGGAAATCTTCTGAATTTTCTATATTTAGTGCAGATTTGGTGAAAAAAGCTCAACTTTTTGAGTTATGCAAGTTTTCATAAAAGTGTGACTTGCAGGCTGGAAAGCCCATTTTTGCACTTCTCTGAGCCTAAAACGTCCGAAAAAGCAATCATTTAATAATGACAATAACTTTTGAACCATGCATGCTAGAATCATAAATCTTGCTTTCCTGGGTTGGAAATCTTCTGAATTTTCTATATTTAGTGCAGATTTGGTGAAAAAAGCTCAACTTTTTGAGTTATGCAAGTTTTCATAAAAGTGTGACTTGCAGGCTGGAAAGCCCATTTTTAAGCTTATCTGCGCCTGAAACGTCCGAAAAAGCAATCATTTAATAATGACAATAACTTTTGAACCATGCATGCTACAATCATAATTCTTGCTTTCCTGGGTTGGAAATCTTTTGAATTTTCTATATTTAGTGCAGATTTGGTGAAAAAAGCTCAACTTTTTGAGTTATGCAAGTTTTCATAAAAGTGTGACTTGCAGGCTGGAAAGCCCATTATTAAGCTTATCTGCGCCTGAAACGTCCGAAAAAGCAATCATTTAATAATGACAATAACTTTGGAACCATGCATGCTAGAATCATAATTCTTGCTTTTCTAGGTTGGAAATCTTCTGAATTTTCTATATTTAGTGCAGATTTGGTGAAAAAAGCTCAAGTTTTTGAGTTATGCAAGTTTTCATAAAAATGTGACTTGCAGGCTGGAAAGCCCATTTTTGCACTTCTCTGAGCCTAAAACGTCCGAAAAAGCAATCATTTAATAATGACAATAACTTTTGAACCATGCATGCTAGAATCATAAATCTTGCTTTCCTGGGTTGGAAATCTTCTGAATTTTCTATATTTAGTGCAGATTTGGTGAAAAAAGCTCAACTTTTTGAGTTATGCAAGTTTTCATAAAAGTGTGACTTGCAGGCTGGAAAGCCCATTTTTAAGCTTATCTGCGCCTGAAACGTCCGAAAAAGCAATCATTTAATAATGACAATAACTTTGGAACCATGCATGCTAGAATCATAATTCTTGCTTTTCTAGGTTGGAAATCTTCTGAATTTTCTATATTTAGTGCAGATTCGGTGAAAAAAGCTCAAGTTTTTGAGTTATGCAAGTTTTCATAAAAGTGTGACTTGCAGGCTGGAAAGCCCATTTTTGCACTTCTCTGAGCCTAAAACGTCCGAAAAAGCAATCATTTAATAATGACAATAACTTTTGAACCATGCATGCTAGAATCATAAATCTTGCTTTCCTGGGTTGGAAATCTTCTGAATTTTCTATATTTAGTGCAGATTTGGTGAAAAAAGCTCAACTTTTTGAGTTATGCAAGTTTTCATAAAAGTGTGACTTGCAGGCTGGAAAGCCCATTTTTAAGCTTATCTGCGCCTGAAACGTCCGAAAAAGCAATCATTTAATAATGACAATAACTTTTGAACCATGCATGCTATAATCATAACTCTTGCTTTCCTGGGTTGGAAATCTTCTGAATTTTCTATATTTAGTGCCGATTTGGTGAAAAAAGCTCAACTTTTTGAGTTATGCAAGTTTTCATAAAAGTGTGACTTGCAGGCTGGAAAGCCCATTTTTAAGCTTATCTGCGCCTGAAACGTCCGAAAAAGCAATCATTTAATAATGACAATAACTTTGGAACCATGCATGCTAGAATCATAATTCTTGCTTTTCTAGGTTGGAAATCTTCTGAATTTTCTATATTTAGTGCAGATTTGGTGAAAAAAGCTCAAGTTTTTGAGTTATGCAAGTTTTCATAAAAATGTGACTTGCAGGCTGGAAAGCCCATTTTTGCACTTCTCTGAGCCTAAAACGTCCGAAAAAGCAATCATTTAATAATGACAATAACTTTTGAACCATGCATGCTAGAATCATAAATCTTGCTTTCCTGGGTTGGAAATCTTCTGAATTTTCTATATTTAGTGCAGATTTGGTGAAAAAAGCTCAACTTTTTGAGTTATGCAAGTTTTCATAAAAGTGTGACTTGCAGGCTGGAAAGCCCATTTTAAGCTTATCTGCGCCTGAAACGTCCGAAAAAGCAATCATTTAATAATGACAATAACTTTGGAACCATGCATGCTAGAATCATAATTCTTGCTTTTCTAGGTTGGAAATCTTCTGAATTTTCTATATTTAGTGCAGATTCGGTGAAAAAAGCTCAAGTTTTTGAGTTATGCAAGTTTTCATAAAAGTGTGACTTGCAGGCTGGAAAGCCCATTTTTGCACTTCTCTGAGCCTAAAACGTCCGAAAAAGCAATCATTTAATAATGACAATAACTTTTGAACCATGCATGCTAGAATCATAAATCTTGCTTTCCTGGGTTGGAAATCTTCTGAATTTTCTATATTTAGTGCAGATTTGGTGAAAAAAGCTCAACTTTTTGAGTTATGCAAGTTTTCATAAAAGTGTGACTTGCAGGCTGGAAAGCCCATTTTTAAGCTTATCTGCGCCTGAAACGTCCGAAAAAGCAATCATTTAATAATGACAATAACTTTTGAACCATGCATGCTATAATCATAACTCTTGCTTTCCTGGGTTGGAAATCTTCTGAATTTTCTATATTTAGTGCAGATTTGGTGAAAAAAGCTCAACTTTTTGAGTTATGCAAGTTTTCATAAAAGTGTGACTTGCAGGCTGGAAAGCCCATTTTTAAGCTTATCTGCGCCTGAAACGTCCGAAAAAGCAATCATTTAATAATGACAATAACTTTGGAACCATGCATGCTAGAATCATAATTCTTGCTTTTCTAGGTTGGAAATCTTCTGAATTTTCTATATTTAGTGCAGATTTGGTGAAAAAAGCTCAAGTTTTTGAGTTATGCAAGTTTTCATAAAAGTGTGACTTGCAGGCTGGAAAGCCCATTTTTGCACTTCTCTGAGCCTAAAACGTCCAAAAAGCAATCATTTAATAATGACAATAACTTTTGAACCATGCATGCTAGAATCATAAATCTTGCTTTCCCGGGTTGGAAATCTTCTGAATTTTCTATATTTAGTGCAGATTTGGTGAAAAAAGCTCAACTTTTTGAGTTATGCAAGTTTTCATAAAAGTGTGACTTGCAGGCTGGAAAGCCCATTTTTAAGCTTATCTGCGCCTGAAACGTCCGAAAAAGCAATCATTTAATAATGACAATAACTTTGGAACCATGCATGCTAGAATCATAATTCTTGCTTTTCTAGGTTGGAAATCTTCTGAATTTTCTATATTTAGTGCAGATTTGGTGAAAAAAGCTCAAGTTTTTGAGTTATGCAAGTTTTCATAAAAGTGTGACTTGCAGGCTGGAAAGCCCATTTTTGCACTTCTCTGAGCCTAAAACGTCCGAAAAAGCAATCATTTAATAATGACAATAACTTTTGAACCATGCATGCTAGAATCATAAATCTTGCTTTCCTGGGTTGGAAATCTTCTGAATTTTCTATATTTAGTGCAGATTTGGTGAAAAAAGCTCAACTTTTTGAGTTATGCAAGTTTTCATAAAAGTGTGACTTGCAGGCTGGAAAGCCCATTTTTAAGCTTATCTGCGCCTGAAACGTCCGAAAAAGCAATCATTTAATAATGACAATAACTTTTGAACCATGCATGCTAGAATCATAATTCTTGCTTTCCTGGGTTGGAAATCTTCTGAATTTTCTATATTTAGTGCAGATTTGGTGAAAAAAAGCTCAACTTTTTGAGTTATGCAAGTTTTCATAAAAGTGTGACTTGCAGGCTGGAAAGCCCATTTTTAAGCTTATCTGCGCCTGAAACGTCCGAAAAAGCAATCATTTAATAATGACAATAACTTTGGAACCATGCATGCTAGAATCATAATTCTTGCTTTTCTAGGTTGGAAATCTTCTGAATTTTCTATATTTAGTGCAGATTTGGTGAAAAAAGCTCGACTTTTTGAGTTATGCAAGTTTTCATAAAAGTGTGACTTGCAGGCTGGAAAGCCCATTTTTAAGCTTATCTGCGCCTGAAACGTCCGAAAAAGCAATCATTTAATAATGACAATAACTTTTGAACCATGCATGCTATAATCATAACTCTTGCTTTCCTGGGTTGGAAATCTTCTGAATTTTCTATATTTAGTGCAGATTTGGTGAAAAAAGCTCAACTTTTTGAGTTATGCAAGTTTTCATAAAAGTGTGACTTGCAGGCTGGAAAGCCCATTTTTAAGCTTATCTGCGCCTGAAACGTCCGAAAAAGCAATCATTTAATAATGACAATAACTTTGGAACCATGCATGCTAGAATCATAATTCTTGCTTTTCTAGGTTGGAAATCTTCTGAATTTTCTATATTTACTGCAGATTTGGTGAAAAAAGCTCAAGTTTTTGAGTTATGCAAGTTTTCATAAAAGTGTGACTTGCAGGCTGGAAAGCCCATTTTTGCACTTCTCTGAGCCTAAAACGTCCAAAAAGCAATCATTTAATAATGACAATAACTTTTGAACCATGCATGCTAGAATCATAAATCTTGCTTTCCCGGGTTGGAAATCTTCTGAATTTTCTATATTTAGTGCAGATTTGGTGAAAAAAGCTCAACTTTTTGAGTTATGCAAGTTTTCATAAAAGTGTGACTTGCAGGCTGGAAAGCCCATTTTTGCACTTCTCTGAGCCTAAAACGTCCGAAAAAGCAATCATTTAATAATGACAATAACTTTTGAACCATGCATGCTAGAATCATAAATCTTGCTTTCCTGGGTTGGAAATCTTCTGAATTTTCTATATTTAGTGCAGATTTGGTGAAAAAAGCTCAACTTTTTGAGTTATGCAAGTTTTCATAAAAGTGTGACTTGCAGGCTGGAAAGCCCATTTTTAAGCTTATCTGCGCCTGAAACGTCCGAAAAAGCAATCATTTAATAATGACAATAACTTTTGAACCATGCATGCTAGAATCATAATTCTTGCTTTCCTGGGTTGGAAATCTTCTGAATTTTCTATATTTAGTGCAGATTTGGTGAAAAAAAGCTCAACTTTTTGAGTTATGCAAGTTTTCATAAAAGTGTGACTTGCAGGCTGGAAAGCCCATTTTTAAGCTTATCTGCGCCTGAAACGTCCGAAAAAGCAATCATTTAATAATGACAATAACTTTTGAACCATGCATGCTACAATCATAATTCTTGCTTTCCTGGGTTGGAAATCTTCTGAATTTTCTATATTTAGTGCAGATTTGGTGAAAAAAGCTCAACTTTTTGAGTTATGCAAGTTTTCATAAAAGTGTGACTTGCAGGCTGGAAAGCCCATTTTTGCACTTCTCTGAGCCTAAAACGTCCGAAAAAGCAATCATTTAATAATGACAATAACTTTTGAACCATGCATGCTAGAATCATAAATCTTGCTTTCCTGGGTTGGAAATCTTCTGAATTTTCTATATTTAGTGCAGATTTGGTGAAAAAAGCTCAACTTTTTGAGTTATGCAAGTTTTCATAAAAGTGTGACTTGCAGGCTGGAAAGCCCATTTTTAAGGTTATCTGCGCCTGAAACGTCCGAAAAAGCAATCATTTAATAATGACAATAACTTTTGAACCATGCATGCTAGAATCATAATTCTTGCTTTCCTGGGTTGGAAATCTTCTGAATTTTCTATATTTAGTGCAGATTTGGTAAAAAAAACTGAACTTTTTGAGTTATGCAAGTTTTCATAAAAGTGTGACTTGCAGGCTGGAAAGCCCATTTTTAAGCTTATCTGCGCCTGAAACGTCCGAAAAAGCAATCATTTAATAATGACAATAACTTTGGAACCATGCATGCTAGAATCATAATTCTTGCTTTTCTAGGTTGGAAATCTTCTGAATTTTCTATATTTAGTGCAGATTTGGTGAAAAAAGCTCAAGTTTTTGAGTTATGCAAGTTTTCATAAAAGTGTGACTTGCAGGCTGGAAAGCCCATTTTTGCACTTCTCTGAGCCTAAAACGTCCGAAAAAGCAATCATTTAATAATGACAATAACTTTTGAACCATGCATGCTAGAATCATAAATCTTGCTTTCCTGGGTTGGAAATCTTCTGAATTTTCTATATTTAGTGCAGATTTGGTGAAAAAAGCTCAACTTTTTGAGTTATGCAAGTTTTCATAAAAGTGTGACTTGCAGGCTGGAAAGCCCATTTTTAAGCTTATCTGCGCCTGAAACGTCCGAAAAAGCAATCATTTAATAATGACAATAACTTTGGAACCATGCATGCTAGAATCATAATTCTTGCTTTTCTAGGTTGGAAATCTTCTGAATTTTCTATATTTAGTGCAGATTTGGTGAAAAAAGCTCAAGTTTTTGAGTTATGCAAGTTTTCATAAAAGTGTGACTTGCAGGCTGGAAAGCCCATTTTTGCACTTCTCTGCGCCTAAAACGTCCGAAAAAGCAATCATTTAATAATGACAATAACTTTTGAACCATGCATGCTAGAATCATAAATCTTGCTTTCCTGGGTTGGAAATCTTCTGAATTTTCTATATTTAGTGCAGATTTGGTGAAAAAAGCTCAACTTTTTGAGTTATGCAAGTTTTCATAAAAGTGTGACTTGCAGGCTGGAAAGCCCATTTTTAAGCTTATCTGCGCCTGAAACGTCCGAAAAAGCAATCATTTAATAATGACAATAACTTTTGAACCATGCATGCTACAATCATAATTCTTGCTTTCCTGGGTTGGAAATCTTTTGAATTTTCTATATTTAGTGCAGATTTGGTGAAAAAAGCTCAACTTTTTGAGTTATGCAAGTTTTCATAAAAGTGTGACTTGCAGGCTGGAAAGCCCATTATTAAGCTTATCTGCGCCTGAAACGTCCGAAAAAGCAATCATTTAATAATGACAATAACTTTGGAACCATGCATGCTAGAATCATAATTCTTGCTTTTCTAGGTTGGAAATCTTCTGAATTTTCTATATTTAGTGCAGATTTGGTGAAAAAAGCTCAAGTTTTTGAGTTATGCAAGTTTTCATAAAAATGTGACTTGCAGGCTGGAAAGCCCATTTTTGCACTTCTCTGAGCCTAAAACGTCCGAAAAAGCAATCATTTAATAATGACAATAACTTTTGAACCATGCATGCTAGAATCATAAATCTTGCTTTCCTGGGTTGGAAATCTTCTGAATTTTCTATATTTAGTGCAGATTTGGTGAAAAAAGCTCAACTTTTTGAGTTATGCAAGTTTTCATAAAAGTGTGACTTGCAGGCTGGAAAGCCCATTTTAAGCTTATCTGCGCCTGAAACGTCCGAAAAAGCAATCATTTAATAATGACAATAACTTTGGAACCATGCATGCTAGAATCATAATTCTTGCTTTTCTAGGTTGGAAATCTTCTGAATTTTCTATATTTAGTGCAGATTTGGTGAAAAAAGCTCAAGTTTTTGAGTTATGCAAGTTTTCATAAAAGTGTGACTTGCAGGCTGGAAAGCCCATTTTTGCACTTCTCTGAGCCTAAAACGTCCGAAAAAGCAATCATTTAATAATGACAATAACTTTTGAACCATGCATGCTAGAATCATAAATCTTGCTTTCCTGGGTTGGAAATCTTCTGAATTTTCTATATTTAGTGCAGATTTGGTGAAAAAAGCTCAACTTTTTGAGTTATGCAAGTTTTCATAAAAGTGTGACTTGCAGGCTGGAAAGCCCATTTTTAAGCTTATCTGCGCCTGAAACGTCCGAAAAAGCAATCATTTAATAATGACAATAACTTTTGAACCATGCATGCTACAATCATAATTCTTGCTTTCCTGGGTTGGAAATCTTTTGAATTTTCTATATTTAGTGCAGATTTGGTGAAAAAAGCTCAACTTTTTGAGTTATGCAAGTTTTCATAAAAGTGTGACTTGCAGGCTGGAAAGCCCATTATTAAGCTTATCTGCGCCTGAAACGTCCGAAAAAGCAATCATTTAATAATGACAATAACTTTGGAACCATACATGCTAGAATCATAATTCTTGCTTTTCTAGGTTGGAAATCTTCTGAATTTTCTATATTTAGTGCAGATTTGGTGAAAAAAGCTCAAGTTTTTGAGTTATGCAAGTTTTCATAAAAATGTGACTTGCAGGCTGGAAAGCCCATTTTTGCACTTCTCTGAGCCTAAAACGTCCGAAAAAGCAATCATTTAATAATGACAATAACTTTTGAACCATGCATGCTAGAATCATAAATCTTGCTTTCCTGGGTTGGAAATCTTCTGAATTTTCTATATTTAGTGCAGATTTGGTGAAAAAAGCTCAACTTTTTGAGTTATGCAAGTTTTCATAAAAGTGTGACTTGCAGGCTGGAAAGCCCATTTTAAGCTTATCTGCGCCTGAAACGTCCGAAAAAGCAATCATTTAATAATGACAATAACTTTGGAACCATGCATGCTAGAATCATAATTCTTGCTTTTCTAGGTTGGAAATCTTCTGAATTTTCTATATTTAGTGCAGATTCGGTGAAAAAAGCTCAAGTTTTTGAGTTATGCAAGTTTTCATAAAAGTGTGACTTGCAGGCTGGAAAAAGCCCATTTTTGCACTTCTCTGAGCCTAAAAGTCCGAAAAAGCAATCATTTAATAATGACAATAACTTTTGAACCATGCATGCTAGAATCATAAATCTTGCTTTCCTGGGTTGGAAATCTTCTGAATTTTCTATATTTAGTGCAGATTTGGTGAAAAAAGCTCAACTTTTTGAGTTATGCAAGTTTTCATAAAAGTGTGACTTGCAGGCTGGAAAGCCCATTTTTAAGCTTATCTGCGCCTGAAACGTCCGAAAAAGCAATCATTTAATAATGACAATAACTTTTGAACCATGCATGCTATAATCATAACTCTTGCTTTCCTGGGTTGGAAATCTTCTGAATTTTCTATATTTAGTGCAGATTTGGTGAAAAAAGCTCAACTTTTTGAGTTATGCAAGTTTTCATAAAAGTGTGACTTGCAGGCTGGAAAGCCCATTTTTAAGCTTATCTGCGCCTGAAACGTCCGAAAAAGCAATCATTTAATAATGACAATAACTTTGGAACCATGCATGCTAGAATCATAATTCTTGCTTTTCTAGGTTGGAAATCTTCTGAATTTTCTATATTTAGTGCAGATTTGGTGAAAAAAGCTCAAGTTTTTGAGTTATGCAAGTTTTCATAAAAGTGTGACTTGCAGGCTGGAAAGCCCATTTTTGCACTTCTCTGAGCCTAAAACGTCCAAAAAGCAATCATTTAATAATGACAATAACTTTTGAACCATGCATGCTAGAATCATAAATCTTGCTTTCCCGGGTTGGAAATCTTCTGAATTTTCTATATTTAGTGCAGATTTGGTGAAAAAAGCTCAACTTTTTGAGTTATGCAAGTTTTCATAAAAATGTGACTTGCAGGCTGGAAAGCCCATTTTTGCACTTCTCTGAGCCTAAAACGTCCGAAAAAGCAATCATTTAATAATGACAATAACTTTTGAACCATGCATGCTAGAATCATAAATCTTGCTTTCCTGGGTTGGAAATCTTCTGAATTTTCTATATTTAGTGCAGATTTGGTGAAAAAAGCTCAACTTTTTGAGTTATGCAAGTTTTCATAAAAGTGTGACTTGCAGGCTGGAAAGCCCATTTTAAGCTTATCTGCGCCTGAAACGTCCGAAAAAGCAATCATTTAATAATGACAATAACTTTGGAACCATGCATGCTAGAATCATAATTCTTGCTTTTCTAGGTTGGAAATCTTCTGAATTTTCTATATTTAGTGCAGATTCGGTGAAAAAAGCTCAAGTTTTTGAGTTATGCAAGTTTTCATAAAAGTGTGACTTGCAGGCTGGAAAGCCCATTTTTGCACTTCTCTGAGCCTAAAACGTCCGAAAAAGCAATCATTTAATAATGACAATAACTTTTGAACCATGCATGCTAGAATCATAAATCTTGCTTTCCTGGGTTGGAAATCTTCTGAATTTTCTATATTTAGTGCAGATTTGGTGAAAAAAGCTCAACTTTTTGAGTTATGCAAGTTTTCATAAAAGTGTGACTTGCAGGCTGGAAAGCCCATTTTTAAGCTTATCTGCGCCTGAAACGTCCGAAAAAGCAATCATTTAATAATGACAATAACTTTTGAACCATGCATGCTATAATCATAACTCTTGCTTTCCTGGGTTGGAAATCTTCTGAATTTTCTATATTTAGTGCAGATTTGGTGAAAAAAGCTCAACTTTTTGAGTTATGCAAGTTTTCATAAAAGTGTGACTTGCAGGCTGGAAAGCCCATTTTTAAGCTTATCTGCGCCTGAAACGTCCGAAAAAGCAATCATTTAATAATGACAATAACTTTGGAACCATGCATGCTAGAATCATAATTCTTGCTTTTCTAGGTTGGAAATCTTCTGAATTTTCTATATTTAGTGCAGATTTGGTGAAAAAAGCTCAAGTTTTTGAGTTATGCAAGTTTTCATAAAAGTGTGACTTGCAGGCTGGAAAGCCCATTTTTGCACTTCTCTGAGCCTAAAACGTCCAAAAAGCAATCATTTAATAATGACAATAACTTTTGAACCATGCATGCTAGAATCATAAATCTTGCTTTCCCGGGTTGGAAATCTTCTGAATTTTCTATATTTAGTGCAGATTTGGTGAAAAAAGCTCAACTTTTTGA
>NW_028283340.1:0-17820 GCF_059441175.1 Urocampus carinirostris
ACTGCTATTACATCAAATTTAGGCAGTTCAAGGGCAAATTAGAGTACCCATGATGAGCAATGGTTAATTATGGACACTCTAATCGCGCTTTTGATATTGTTGCTTTCCAAAGAGCATTTCTTTGGCTGCCTTTTCTTCCTCTTCACTTCGTTGGCGATCCCGTTCGTCGGCGAGGATAGCAAGCCCCCGCTGAACAGCAGGGCGGGCCTTCATACGCTTGAGCCAATTCAATACATTCGGAATATCAACCTCCTCCACGCCCTGACGATACCAAAGGCGTGCCCAGGGCATGATTGCCATATCGGCAATCGAATAGTCATAGCCATTGATCCAGCCAGAAATCCCTAATTGCTTTTCCAACACGCCATAGAGCCGCTTGGCTTCGTTGGTATAACGATCATAGGCGTAGTCAATTTTCTCTGGGGCATAAACACGAAAGTGGTGCGCCTGACCGAGCATGGGCCCAAAGCCACCCATTTGCCACATGAGCCATTGGATTGTGACCGATCGTTGAACGGCTCTGTTGGTAAAAATTGACCGTGTTTTTCCGCTAAATAGAGTAAGATCGCCCCACTCTCAAAAACACTATGCGACTCACCATGTGGGCCGTTATGGTCAACCAATGTTGGCATTTTGTTATTGGGATTGAGCTTTAGATACTCTGGATCGAACTGATCGCCCTTTTCAATATCAATGGCATGTACAGTAAAGGCAGCGCCTAGCTCCTCTAACAATATCTGTACTTTCCAACCATTGGGCGTGGGCCATGTATAGAGATCATAAGCCATTGGAAAGACCTAAACTCCGCCCTCATCATCTAATCCCCCAGCCTCAGTAAAAAAGGCTAAGCGGTACTTGGCAAGCCGCTCTAACCAAACGGCATAAAGCTTCTTATCCACTTCACCATCGTGATCCATAGCCAGGACAGTGCCACATCAGGGGTCAGCAAACCCCATGCGCCGCTGTTCTTGTAAAATCGCGACGGTAATACCGCCAAGAGCTAGGGCAAGACGTTGATCGTCTGATCCACCCTGAATAGTTTGGCGAAGTTCATCTTCATCTTCGATATAAGGTTTTTGATCTGTCATCATGTTAGATATTGGGATAAATTCTGTGGATAAAAATTACAACCGTCCCAATCCTGGATTAGACGAAGTGCCCCCCCTTAGAGCGTTGGGCTTATCGTCTCAAAATGATCACATTTTAAGACGGCCGGGCTATACATGTTTGAAACCAAAGGCGACACTTTATTGAGCAGTGCTAATCATTGGACACAAGGTTACACCTGACAGGACCATCTATTCTGATTAAAGACCTCTGCATAAGGGGAGATTCTTGTTCCTGGCTAAGAAATGTTCTTTTGAGGACCGGAACGTATAGGGGGTACTTGAGGACCGCAAAAGAACATTTCTTAGCCAGGAACAAGAATCTCCCCTTATGCAGAGGTCTTGATTACGTTAAGGGAATACAGCGTTCTCAATTTAGCGCCCAAACCACACGTCCAGGCAGCTAAATCAACAGGTTAAAAACAACACTGGTGGGTTATTTAAGATAATCTATTATTTTTTATTTCAACGAAGCTTGAAAAAGGCTAAGCCCACTCAATATCAGCTAGAATTTGCCTGACATAATCTAAAGAAGGGTATTGTTTTGTTTAATCATTTCTTCAGCCTCAATTTTGTAAAAGGGGCATATCTGCTCTCCTCTACCTTGCCCTGGTAGGATGCGGTGGGGGTGGCTCAGGCGGCGGCACAGTAGATGGCCCCCCTGACTTAGTTGTTTCTCAACTATCCTTAACCTCTGGAAATTGGACGGACGGGCAAACAATTTCTGGGACTGTTACTGTTCAAAATAATGGTGCAGGCACATCGCCAATATCCCACACAGGCATATTTTTATCGCTAAACGAAACCGTTAGCACCTTCGACATTCTTTTGACAGATGTTGCAACGCCAACTCTAAACGCAGGTGAAGCGCAGACAGTCAATGTATCTTTTGTTTATAAGGCCTCAACCTTACTCGGCCCAGGATCTGGTAATCTCTATTTTGGGGCTATTGCAGATTATCGTGAGACGGTTGCTGAAGGGGACGAACTCAATAATACTGGATCAGAATCTAATAGTTTTTTTGCCTCCATTTCTAGGAGCGATTTGCAAATTAGTAGTGTCAGTGCCTCCAGTACATCTGTTCGGGATAAGACGACCGAAACCGTTAGCTATACCATACAAAATACAGGAACGGGTAAGGCATTGAATTCCTTCACTGGAATCTACCTTTCTACAGATTCAACCGTAACAACCTCAGATTATTTGATTGGTACGGTAACTGAGGATGCCTTAGATGCAGGGGCTTCACGCGCTGTTACGTCCAATGTCGATATAGACTTGAGCCTCACGGGGGCTCCCCCTGCGGGCACATATACATTAGGGATTATTGCGGACCATACTCTCGCCGTTTTGGAGACCAGTGACGCGAATAATACAGGTGTTTCTGGATCCCAGATTACTGTTGCTGCAGCGCGGCCTCAGGGCCTGATCTAACTGTAGCCAGCATAACCAGTCTTGACCGGGACTGGGATAATGGCGACATGATTTCTGTAAGTGCAGATATAACTAACAGCGGTAGCGCGGCAACGGGCGCAGGATTCCGTGTTGGCCTTTACCTATCCAGGGATGGGATTTTCAATTCAGAGGACACACTCCTTGGTACATTTGATGCAACCGCATTAAGCTCCGCCGCGTCTGCCACAGCAACGTATAACGTAAGTGTATCTAGCCTCAGCCTAAGCGACGGTGTTTATTATTTAGGCGTTATGCCTGATAGCTTGGGCGCCATTGCAGAAACCAATGAAACAAATAACAGTAGTTATATTGATACAACTGATTCTTCAGCCCCAGGCTTGGTAACAATTATCTTAAATGGGGGGGGGACAAAGCCGTCAGGCGTTACCCGTGTGGACACCGCATATTCAGGAAAGTGGGGATGGCAAGGCGATAAAGGGGCAGCCAATGTCGGGGTAGATGGGCCCCGGGGTGTCGGCGTAAACGGTTGGGCAACATCGGCAATCTCATTTGACAGTGAAGCATCCAGCTTTTCTGGCGGTTCAGATTCTACAGGTGCACTGGACGCGATTGGCGTGGATTATGCCCATGGATTAGGCCTGGATGGTAGTGGTGTAATCGTCGCGGTTGTTGATTCCCATATCAATGGCAGCCACACGGATCTCAATGATAATTATTTAGGGTATTTTAATGCATCAAGTGTTGATTCAAGCGACCTAATAACAGATGATCATGGAAGCCATGTTGCAGGCATCGTCGCAGCGGAGAAAAATGGTTCTGGTATGCATGGCGTGGCATCGGGCGCTGATCTCTTTGGTATTTCATTCCAAGCACTTTCAGGGGGCTTTTTAGATATCAATTATAACCGTCTTGGCAATGGAATTCGTGTCGCAACTGATAAGGGTGCGCGAATTTTTAATAATTCCTGGGGCGGCGATGGCAGCGCTATTGACAACAAAATTGTCCGCTCTGCCATGGCCGATGCCATAGATCAGGGTGCAGTCTTTGTTTGGGCTGCTGGAAATTCTTATACAAGCAGTGACCCTACCGCTACATCTGCTGAAGCGCTGAAAGCTTTGCAATATTCTGAGCTTGCCGGGGGGGTCATTAACGTTATCAATCTTCGTTATGATGCAACCCTAAATTCAGGGGCTGGCGGCTGGGAAATCGCCAATGAAACGACGGGGAGTTCTTTCCCCTCTTCTAACGCCTGTGGCGCGACAATGAACTATTGCTTAGGTGCGCCAGGGGATGAAATCAGCTCGACCAACGCCAGCGGCGGCTATAGTACCTTTAGCGGCACATCAATGGCGGCACCAACAGTATCCGGTGGGCTGGCCATATTATTCCAGGCATTCCCATACGTTGAGACAGCGGATATTGTGCAACTCTTATTCGCAACAGCAGATGATCTGGGGGCCGTAGGTGTTGATGAGGTTTATGGCCATGGCATGATGAACCTACAGGCCGCTCTTCAGCCCTCTGGATCAGCCTCTATTCCCACAACGACCTCAACCATGTCCAATGTTGGGATCTCTGCAGCGGCAAGTTCGCTGTTGGCAGATAGCAATCTAGCGAGCGCACTGAGCAGTGCGACCTCAGACATGGTAATGTTAGATAGCTTTGATCGTGCCTTTGTCATTGGATCTGCGGGAATTAATGAGGCCGCAAGTACCGATTTTGATAGTGCCATTTCCCTGGCCAGTGAGATGAAAGCTGATTTTGACAACATCTGGGACTTTGGGGCACCAATTACCTATGTTGCGGCAACATCAGGTGCGCTGGCACAGCTTGGTGATCAAATTGATCTAGATGAAACGGGTCAGTCAAATATTCGATTTAATACAATCGCAAAAGAGGGGGCTGGATCAGCTGAACTTTCTTATGTTGCTATGACCTCTGGAGATAAGTGGCAGACAAGCCGGAATATTAGCGTGATTGAAGAACAGGGGCAGTTATTTGGAAATGTTGGTACAGGGGCCTATGCCTTGGCAGAAAGGGCAACAACGGTTTCCCTAGGCACCAATACACAACGGGATTTAGGCAACCAGCTGACTTTATTTGGCGGTGTTTCCCTAAGTCAAACATATGTCAGCAATGCCTCAAACAGCTTGGTTGATGTTACAGATGATTTGGTTTCAACATCAGCGGTTGTTGGTCTGCATCGTGAGGGATTGGGCCGCAATGGGCAAGGCACCCTTGCCCTACAGCTTGGTCAGGACCGTCAGGTACTAAGCGGTAAGGCGCACGTTCGTGTCCCTGTAGGCCGGGATACAGGCGGCATCATCTTATTTGAAGAAACCACGCTGGATGGTGGGGATTTAAGCGTTCAGCCAGAACTGAAGGTCAGCTATAGCAACTGGACATCTGAGGACATGCGCTTTGCCCTTTCTGCTGCGGCAACGCCGGATCAAACCTCCATCGCTGCTGATCTAGAAAGAGCATTCTAATGGGGAGGAGCAGCCGTCTTATATTTCTTAGTCTTTGTGCTGTATACTTGATGGCCTGTGATAATATAAAATTAGAAAGCCAGGAGCAGCAGCCCAACCTAGAAAATGAAGAGGCTGCCTGTCCGGCAGAGACAGGGGCCTTTGATGATCTAGTCGGCAAGCCGTATGCAGAGGTTCAGAATCAATTTCCAAAGGGTGATGAGGTATTTGGGTTACGTGAACCTGGTAAGGTTTACACTGCGCAGGCTATTTTTGGTCGTACCTTAGTCACCCTTGACGAAAATGGGGTCATCATCCGAATCCACTGCGGATAGCGGATAGACAGTGCAAATTACCCTTCAGAATTTTCAGCTTTAGTCTGCCTGCCGGCACCTTAGGCGGCCTTAAAAGTTAGCCATAATCGCGGATCAGGCGGGCCTTTTGGCGCGACCAATCTCTATCTTTCTCACTCTGGCGTTTGTCATGTTGCTTCTTACCTTTCACCAATGCGACTTCGCATTTGGCGATTCCCCGATCATTAAAATAGAGGTTCAAAGGTACCAAGGTTATGCCCTTTGCCTGAATCTGGCCTAAGAGCTTTGTAAGCTCCCGCTTTCTTAGCAACAACTCTCTAGCCCGCGTTGGCTCATGGTTAAAACGATTGGCTTGCGTGTATTCAGAAATGTGTGCGCCAGTTAAAAAGAATTTTCCGCCCCGCTCATCAACATAAGATTCACCCAGGGAGACACGCCCCGCCCGCAAGGCCTTAACCTCCGACCCCTTTAAGATCAGGCCAGCCTCCAAGGTATCCTCAATGAAATAGTCGTACCGTGCCTTACGGTTTTGGGCAATAATCTGCTTGGACATGGGGAATCACAACAACAGCCCCGCCTGTGCCATGGCGGCATCGACTTTGTTTGCTGTTGCCTTAGAAATTGGAACTAGGGGCAAACGTACCTCATTTTCCATTCGCCCAAGCTGACTAAGGGCATACTTGGCAGGGCACGGATTTGGTTCAGCAAACAAAGATGTATGGAGCCCCATAAGGCGATCTGTAATTTCCCGGGCGTTGAGCCACTCACCTGCCTGTACCTGATTATGCATCTTAGCAGAGGCCTCTGGCGCAACATTTGACGTCACAGAAATGCAACCATGCCCGCCCTGCGCCATATAGGGGTAGATAGTGGCATCCTCCCCCGATAACTGGATAAACTCCTCCCCAAGGGTATGTCTATAGGCCTGGACACGCATCACATCGCCCGTGGCATCTTTAACGCCTGCAATTCGGGGAAGCTCATTAAGCCGTTGGAATGTGTCGAGTGACATGTCAATAAGGCTGCGCCCTGGAATATTATAGATAATAATTGGTAGGTCACAGGCCTCGTGAACTGCTCGGAAATGCTGATATAACCCCTCCTGATTTGGCTTATTATAGTAAGGCGTAACAACCAAAGCCGCGTCAGCACCCGCAGCCTGCGCGGATTTTGCCAGTCGAACAGCCTCCGCCGTGGAATTTGACCCACAGCCCGCGATTACAGGAACCCGGCCGCTGGCTGCCTCTATACAGGCCGCAACAACTGCATCGTGCTCACTGTGGGTCAAGGTTGGGCTTTCCCCTGTTGTCCCTACAGGGACCAGGGCATGGGTGCCACATTCAATTTGCCAAGTTACAAATTCCTGAAAGCTTTTCAGGTCCACCGCGCCATTTTTCATTGGTGTTACCAAAGCCGTCATGGAACCGCGAAATCGATTTGTGGTCATAAATTGGAATCCTGCACCTTAAGCCATTGAAATGACGTAATTGTTTTTAAGATAATTCTTGTCCATAAGACGAACACCTAAAGCACGCAAGGAACATGAGACCAAAGACGCATACACATACCCAACCGAAACAAGGAAAGCCCTATCCCATATTTCTTATGATTGGGGGATTATCCTTAGGTTTAATCCTGGCAATCGGCTGGATTTTATTCAGCGCCTATCGAAATCCTGTTGCTGGTAGATATTGGTTTGGCGATCAACCTGACGATCTGTCTGCCCTATTTGCGGTTTATGATAAGACGGGGACAAGTGCCGCCCTTCGCTCAGCTAAATCACTGGGATCAGAACCCGCGCTTAACTATTTCACCTGGCGTCAAATTACCGAGGGACGCACGGACAATGAAACGCGCTTATCCTTTGCTCTCCAACATCTTCACTGGCCCCATATGACGCGCATAGCACGCCAGATATTGCTGAACACAGCTAACAATCGTGAACCCCAGCAGGTTCTTGATTTATGGGCAATTCTAGACGATGATTCGACTGAGGCTTTGATGAGTCAGTTCGCAGCCCTGGATCAGCTTAATCTACGGGGTTCATTGCGGTTCAAGCTTGCCGAATTTTGGCGCAGCGGTCGTATCCTGAATAACGATGTTCATTCGGATATTCTGACAAAATATGGTGATCTCTTAACCCTTAGCGATCATATGACCCGATTTCATCGCCTCCTGAATCAGGATGCTGATAACAAGGGATTGCCTGGGGCAAAATTAACCGCCGCCGCCGCCCGCATGCGTGACCTTGTTCCCCCCGGACTAGACCTGGTAAGGGTGGCCTGGGCAACAGGAAACCCAGAGGATAGAGCGGCGGTCCCTAACCAATGGCGCCGTCATGCCGCTTTGCTGTCTCAGGATGCATGGGAGTATCAAAATCTTGAGCCAAAGACAGCAAGCGCCCTGTTTAGGGCAATAGATCCAGCAACGATGAATTCAGATGCCTTATGGAGGTTACGCCGCATCTTGATACGCAATGCTATTCGTCAAAAGGCTTACGGAGAGGCCTATGAGTTGGCCGCGACCCATGAACTAGAGGATGAAATTGACGCGCTCACAGCGGAATTGCTCGCAGGATGGATTGTTTTGACTTATGGAAAGCTCCCTGGCTTGGCGCTTTCCCATTTTACCCATGTTGCAGAAAGGGCCCAAGGGCCCTGGCAATCCTCTAAAGCCCTGCGCGGTCAGGCACGTGCCCTCACCCTCATGGCCCGGGAAGATGAAGCTAAATCCGCGCTGAAAGAATGTGCAGCCTTTCAATCTACATTCTATGCGCTCCTTTGTTTAGAGGATTTAGGCGAAGTTTTGCCTGCACCAGATATCAGGGGAAAAACCCCGAGAAGCCCGCAATTTGATGCCCTGTACCAAATCACCCAGATACTGGTTCACGAAAATCGGGGGGAGACAGAGCTTGTCCCCTTTGCCCGTGCCAGCTTTGCCACCGCCCAAACCCCGTCGGAAATTGCAGATATCGCTGCCTTGCTTTCGCAACGGAGCGATCTTGGCCACACACGAACAACCGGCATTGCTGCAAAGCGGGGAACACCAGCCTTTACCCCCGTGGCATTACCAATATGGGATTTAAAAGATGCTCACCAAATGGGGATTGAGCCATCACTAACACTCGCGATCATTGCACAAGAAAGTCAATTTCGGCCCGCTGTTAGCTCCCCAGCGGGCGCCGTAGGGCTTATGCAATTATTGCCCAGCACAGCACGGGAGATTGCCACAGACTTAGGGTTAATTTGGACGCCTGATCTGCTCACTGATCCGGAGCAAAATATTCGACTAGGCAATACCTATTTGGCCCGCATGCTTGATCGCTATGATGGATCTGTCTTACTCGCGAGTGCTGCCTACAATGCAGGTCCGGGAAATGTAGACCGTTGGCTGGCAGATTTTGGTGATCCTAGAAAGCAAGAAATCGCGCCTGAAGACTGGATTGATGCGCTCACCATTGAGGAAACGCGGGTCTATGTCCAACGAGTTCTGACAAACCTTTATCTCTATCGCTCTGCCTTATTGGGGGGAGAGGTTACCATTGATCTACGAAATGCCATGGTAGGCGCATGATTGACGAAATTAAAGAGGCCTATACACATCTGAAAGGGCGCGTCGTTCGCACCCCCCTACTAACCTTTCCCGCCCTCAACGCCATGGTAGGCGGTCAGATTTATATTAAACCAGAAAGTCTACAACATACCGGGTCTTTCAAGTATCGCGGTGCCCTTAACCACATGCGCACCCTAGAGGGCGGGGAATCCCCTGCATCCGTCATTGCCTATTCCAGCGGCAATCATGCCCAGGGCGTTGCACAAGCGGCCCGAAATGCCAATATCCCCGCCACCATTGTCATGCCCGCCGACGCGCCTCTAACAAAAATTGATCGCACGCGCGCCTTGGGTGCTGAAGTCATTCTCTATGACCGAGAACGCGAAAGCCGGGAGGAGATTGCCGCCGCTCTCCCCCAAGCCAACGAAGCCTATCTCATCCCGCCCTACGACCACCCCCTGACCATCGCGGGACAAGGAACCTTGGGGTTGGAGGTAATTGAACAGCTTGGGCCCCACCCCCTAGATCAGGCCTTGATTTGCTGTGGCGGCGGGGGATTGGCGACAGGCGTAACCACTGCCCTATACGATACGTTCCCAGCGCTCCAGGTCTTTACCTGTGAACCTGATAACTTTGATGATTTCAAACGATCCCTTACCTTGGGGAAACGGGTTAAGAATACCACACGAAGCGGATCAATTTGCGATGCCATCATAACACCAACCCCGGGACAATTAACCTTTGATCTTGCGCAATCACTGCCCATGCAGGGGGTCAGTGTTTCTGATGACGAGGCCCTCCTGGCCATTGCCTATGCTGCGCAAAAACTCCGCCTGATTGTTGAACCAGGGGGTGCTGTTGCCCTCGCTGCCGCTTTATTTGGCAAAGTGAAATTGGCCAACAAGTCCACCTTGGTTGTCATTTCAGGCGGCAACATTGATGCTGGCCTTTTGGCCATAGCTCTCGAAAGAAACCTCCCATACAATGGCGTTAGGGTCAGGACCTATTTATTTATGGCCTTGTGTTTGAAATCAGTAGGGCGGCGCATTTAAGTGAACCCCATTCAACACGAGGAACTTATTTCAGGAACGCCTCGGGACCGCAGTTGCACCCCCATACAAGAGGATCCATAGATCAAGGTTTAGGAGAGTTGGTATTATATGGACCTTTCTGATTTTGGCGCTAAAGCGGGGAACATAATGCGCGCATATCTTTTCATCCTTTTTCTGGTTGCCGGTGGGCTCTCTTCATTTGCATCGGCCAAACAGAAATCCCCCTGCCCCCCAAACGTCCCTATGACGTTCCTAGAAACAGTGGCACCTCTTTAGGAGCGAACACGGCAGGCACCCCCAGTACCGTCTTACTGCCGCCCCGCCGTCCAAGCAGCATTCCTGCAAAGTTAAGTATTGGAGAGACAAATCCAGCAGCATCCCAAACCAGTACGACGGTTCTTACCCTACCGACACCTCAACCTGCTCCAACAGGCCCTGCTGTACCACCCGTTCTACCCGCTGGTTGCCTAAATCAATTGAAGGCATTGAATGTCATCTTCATCGAATACCCAGATGTTAATGGCCCTGGAAAATGCGGATTAAAGGATGCTGTTGAGGTTTCAGGATTTGATGGTATTCGCCTGCGCCCCCCTGCCCCCATGACATGCCAGGTCGCGGTCTCCATGGCGCTTTGGATACGTGATTCCGTCGCACCACAGGCACAGGCTCATTTTGGCCAATACCTAGCTGACATTAATCAAGTCTCAACCTACTCCTGCCGCAACCGCCCAAGTGGCCGTCTCTCAGAACACGCTTTTGGAAATGCCATAGATATTTCTGGTTTTCGTATTGGCAATAACACTAACGTCTCGATTGAACCCGATTGGGGGAATGGGAGGAAGGGACGCTTTCTACAGACTATTGCCAAAACGTCCTGCCAATATTTCTCAACTGTCTTAACCCCCTTAAGCGATGCAGCCCATCAGGACCACTTTCACCTAGATAAGGGCAGTTGGTCTTATTGTGATTGATGGGGCTAAATTGGGGGGGCTAACGCAAAGGGAGGTTGGCCACAGCCTAGAGACCCTATCAAAGCAGTACCCGGAAATTGAGCGCGCGCTCATTCGGACAGGCACCCCCCTAACCCGCCAAAACATTCGGGGGTTTCCAACCCTCCTCTCCGCCATTATCGGTCAGCAAATATCAACCAAAGCGGCGGCAGCAATTCGTGGCCGCTTATGGGCTCTCATGGATATGGCCCCTTCTCCAAAAGCCCTAGTGTCTCTTTCTTGGCAACAATTACGCGATGCAGGACTGTCCGCCCGGAAAATTGACTATGCCCAAGGCCTTGCAACGGCGATCAACAATGGCGATTTACCCCTGGATAAGCTAAGGTCCCTGAATGATGAGGGAAGCGACAAAAGCCCTCACACAACTCAAGGGCTTTGGCCCTTGGACGGCGAAAATTTATCTGATGTTTTCTGAAGGCCGCCCGGACATTTACCCCCCGGCAGATTTGGCCCTAGAAAAAGGGATTCAAATTCTTTTGGATTTACCAGAAAAGCCAACAACGAAAAGCTGCAGAACAATTGGTTGTAAAGTACAGCCCCCACCGAAGCGCTCTATGCCTATTGCTATGGGCGCTCTATGGCGCAGCATCTTTAGACTAGGGTCTGTTGACAAATCTGAACCGTCAGCAAGATACATATTTATCGCTTGGTCGCTCTAGCAACTGTATTTATCCGGACGCCGCCGTTCCCAATGCACGAAGCCGGGGCACCGGAACATCCTTAATTGGCAGGTGCAGGGCAAAGGCAATCATGGAAAGGATGATTGAGGCGTACCAAATCGGCACATAGGTGTCATAGACGGCATAGAACCAGCCCGCCATGATTACCCCAACAAAACTGCCAATCTGGTGGCTAAAGAAAGTAAACCCGTAAAGAAGCGCCATATGGTTAAGGCCAAACATGTTGGCCACCACACCCGTTGTCGGCGGCACAGTGGCCAACCACAGGAGCCCCATAATCGCCCCGAAAACCATAACGATCCATGGTTGGGCGTCAAACCACGCAATCCCCGCCAAAAAGGCTGCGATTGCGACCCCTCGCCCAGCATAAATCAGCGCCAGTGTTAGGGGTCGCTGCCCATATTGACTTAGGTATCCAGCCAGCAGGGCCCCAATGATATTAAATCCCCCTACCAGACTTAGGAATACGCCCGGCACCCAGGGATCAAAGCCCAACTCCTCCTCCAAATAGCGGGGCATATGCACCGTTACGAAAGCTAGATGGAAACCGCAGACGAAAAAACCCGCAACTAGGAACAGGTAAGAGCGATTAGCAAAGGCCTCAGTACAGGCTTCGCGAATGGTCTGTCGCTTGCCTTCATCCTTGACGGCGGAGGCGTCTGACCCGGAAAGAACCAACGCCGCAGGAATAATCAACAGACAAAGGCAGCCAATCAAAAACAGTGTGTTTTGCCATTCGATCCCGATGATGAGCGGTGATACAAAGGGGTTCAACGTCATTTGCCCTGCGGACCCCATGGCGGTGCCGAGCCCCATAGCAAGTCCCCGCCAGGTTCCGGGTAATAACCGGGTAAAGGCAGCAATCACGAGATTAAAACTGGTGAAGGAAATACCGAGCCCCGCAAGTAAACCCGCCCCTAGATAAAGCATCCAGTTATCCGTCACAAAGGGCATGGACGCGATACCCGCAAAATAAAACAAGGCCCCAATTGCCATCACACGGACAGGGCCAAAGCGATCTGCCAGCCCACCAGAAAACGGCTGCGTGATACCCCAGACTAAATTTTGAAGCGCGAGAGCCAAAGAGAACCCCCAAAGGTAATTCCCCCGACCAAGGCCCAAGAGCCAAAGAAGGTCTGACCCGCCAAAGAATGATCTATAGCCAGCCACTCACTAAAATGTCCCATAGTAGACCGCACGCCAAAGGAGATGAAGGAGATCAGGGAACCAGCGATCAAAATAGACAGGATACGTGAATTCATAAACCGCCCTTGCCACAGGAATGGCAGACGGCCTAGCGGCGAATCATGTCTTTGCCTCAACAAATTCGCCTCGGCATCAGCCTCATCATCGTGGCAGCTTTCGTCATTTCAACCCAAGACTTGACCTATAAATTGGCTGCAGAGAACTTATCCCTATGGCAAGTTTTCACGATACGCGGATTGCTTATTTTGTTGCCCATGATCTTCATCATGCGGCTCTGGGCCAAACGCGCTTTGCAGTTGACTGATATTAAGGCAGCACTCACCCCATGGGCCGTCTTAAGGGGGGGTACCTTTGCGCTCTCCCTACTCTTTTTCTATGCAGCTTTGCCTAAGCTGCCCCTCTCCACGATTGGCGCAGCGCACTATACCGCACCGCTGATTATCGCTTTACTTTCGGTCTGGATAACGGGGGAGCCAGTGGGTCGGGCAGGATGGATTGGTACTACTGTTGGATTTATCGGTCTCTTGCTGCTTATCCAGCCAGGATCAAAGAGTTTCTCCCCTTGGATCCTCTTACCGCTTATGGGCGCGCTGTCCTATGCCATATCTCACCTTGTGACCCGCACAAAGTGCCAAGATATTACAGCCCCAACCCTTGCTCTATCTCAGAATATCTTCATGGTGCTGTTGGGCCTTGCAGCTGCAAGCATTCTCCTCTTTTTCCCTGTAGGCCCAAACTTGCAAACAGAACAACCTGAACTCTTTGCCCCCTGGCCTGCTCTGGGATTAGACGGCTATGGCATACTTGCTCTGCTTGGGGTGCAGACCCTAACGGCAAGTATTTTAGTCGCGGGGCCTACCAGTCTGCCCCTGCTGCCACCGTAGGCGCCTTTGAATATTCCTATCTGCTGTTTGCAGCCTTTTGGGATGCTTTGTTTGGTACTTTGCCCAACGCTATAGGGCTTGTTGGCATTGCCCTTATTATATTGGCAGGTATTCTTATTCTTAGGAAAGCCAATCCAACAAGCGATAATAGGCCATCATAGCTACTAGCGCTGGCGTCCGCACAAAACGCATCCCGGGAAAGGCGCGCTGCTTTACCTTCGCAAAAACATCAAACTTTTCCGCGCTGCCCTGCACGGCCATGGCAAGGGAACGCCCGGCAATCCCGGTAAGAGCGACCCCCTGCCCACTAAACCCTTGGGCAAAGAACGTTCGGTCATCCAGGCTGCCTAAATGCGGCATGCGGCCAACAGTAATACTAACATAACCGCCCCAGGCGTAATCCACCCTTAGGTCTGATAACTGCGGCAGATACCGCAACATGATGGCGGACATAGCATCCTTAATTGAGGCAGGTTCAACCCGTGAATAGGAAACCCGCCCGCCCCATAACATGCGGTGATCAGCGCTACGGCGATAGTAGTTGAGCGCAAACAACCAATCCGCAGCAGCAGCGTTGGAGGGCATGATGGCCCCTGCCCGATCCTCCCCCATGGGTTCTGTTGCGATCACATAAGTCCCCACTGGCATTTGATAGGGCCGGATTTGGGGCACCAGCCCCTCTAACAAAGCATTGCCCGCAAAGACCAGATAGTCGGCCTGTACCGTCCCCATCTCTGTCTTTAGGGATGGATTTGGCGAACTGGTATAGGACGTAACCTGACTATTCTCAAAGATTTGCACACCATTTTTTTCACACGCCGCCGCCAAACCCAGCGCATATTTTAAGGGGTGGAGATGCCCACCTGTTGGATCATACCGCCCGCCCAAATAAGCCGCAGACACCACATGTTTTTGTGCGCCCGCCCGATCTTCCAATTCATAGGCATCAAACCCATAGGTTTTGGCCATATGGTCAGCCCCGGCAACCATATCATCCAGATGGGATTGCTTTAGCGCGGCCTCAAAAAGGCCTGATCTTAAATCACAGTCAATACCATACTTTCGGCAGCGTTCCTTAATCAGGTCCTTGGCCTCTAAGGCCAAAGCAAAGAGATCACGCGCATGATCCAACCCCACTTTCGGCTCAATCTCATCCATATCTTTGGAAAAGCCTGTCCAGATTTGCCCCCCATTGCGGCCACTGGCTGCCCACCCGACCCTCTGCGCCTCCACAACCGCAACTTTGTATCCTGCCTCCGCTAAATCGAGTGCTGTGGAAAGACCTGTAAATCCAGCCCCAACAATGGCCACGTCTGCCTTTATCTTTCCCCGCAAGGCAGGACGTTCAGGAATTGGCCCGCAAGAGGCAGCATAATACGACATGGTATGCGACATAGGACTTGCTTAGGTTCTGATTTAGGGACAGTAAAGCGCCATGTTAGATATCGATTTACCCCAATGGCTTCAGCATCATAAGATTGATGATGTGGAGGCATTCCTGCCCGACACAGCCGGTATCCCGCGGGGGAAAATTATCCCCGCCGCGCGCTTCCCCTCTATGGTTGAGGGGGATGGGCTACGCATCAATGAGCAAATGCTGACCCAAATGGTCAATGGTGCCTTCCCTGAGGAAGACTGGGTCACAGATGAATTGGGCAAAGACCTACGACTCGTCCCGGATTTCTCTACCCTGCGCGTTGTTCCCTGGATGGAAAACCCCACCGCCCAAGTCATATGCGACCCCCATCGCGGCGAAGAACTTGCCGCCGAAGCCTCCCGCGCCTGTCTAAAGCATGTTTTAAATCTCTATAAGGCTGAGGGTCTAAAGCCCATTGTCGCGCCCGAACTTGAATTTTACCTGGTCGAAAATAACGATGATCCAGATGCCCATCTGCTGCCCGCTATCGGTCGATCAGGCCGACGGGATCACGGGCTGCAATCCATGTCGATTTCTGCGGCCAATGAATTCGATCCAGTCGTTAACTTGATCTACGACTGGGCAGAGATTCAAGGGCTCGATATTGATACAGCCAGCCATGAGGCAGGTCCTGGCCAACTCGAAATTAACTTTGACCACGGCGACCCCCTTGCCCTTGCCGATCAGGTGCTCATGTTTAAACGAACGGTAAAGGAGGCCGCGATTGCCCATAATATGACGGCAACCTTCATGGCCAAACCGATGCAGGGTAAGCCTGGGTCCTCTATGCATGTGCATCAATCTGTGGAGGATGGTAACGGCGCTAATCTATTTGCCACCCCTGATGGGAATGATACGCCCCTATTTCATGCCTACATCGGGGGCCTACAACGATATGCCGCTGCCATCATGCCGCTGTTTTGCCCCAACGTAAACTCTTATCGCCGCTTAACCAAATGGTCCGATGCCCCCATCAATACACACTGGGGCTATGACAATCGTACCGTTTCACTACGGGTTCCCCTTTCCTCCCCCCAAGCGCGGCGGGTGGAAAATCGCATTCCTGGGTCTGACGCCAACCCCTACCTTGCCATAGCTGGCACGCTGGCCTGCGGGTTGCTTGGCATTCGCGAAGGTCTTGAGCCCAAAGCCCCGCAGGACAAAGCCGCCTATGATCTGGCCCATACGCTCCCCAAATCCATGTATGACGCCCTAAATCGTATGCGCCGCACCACAGAACTGAAAGAAGTTCTGGGGGAAAGCCTCTTTGAAACCGTGCTGATGGTAAAAGAGGCCGAAATGGATGACTATCATGCTGTTATCAGTCCCTGGGAACGGGCCAATTTATTGTTGAATGTTTAGAGCGTGTCGCGTTTAGAGCACCGGGCGGAAACCATAGAAATTCTGAGATGAGGCCCCCGCAAAACGCTCTGGCACGCACTTACGTCGGCACCTTACTCTACGGGTGAAGCGCAATACTTACTGATACTGATAAGCAATGTTTGCAGCAAAACTTAATCAAAAGCTTAATCCATCGCGGGGTTTCAGCATCATAGAAACGCTACGATTTAAGACTTTGCAAAACAGCAAAGGGGTTAGGCCGCTTCTCATCCTCCCCCTGTTCCAAAGGATCAAAATCCGGCACACTCGCCCCTGGTTTTCGTGGGAATGGGGTAATGTTTAGGGCGAGTTCATCGCCCAGCATGTCCAGCAAACTCACGCCCGCAAATGGAAAATCATCTGCGTCTTCTGCATCCTCAGGCACCGCTGGCGCAGAGGGAGAGAGGCGATAAGATCGCTCAAATTCCCCAGAAATTGTTTCTTCAAAATCCTCCAAGCTCACAACACATTGACGGGTCAAGCGCACCTCAAAAGAGCCCCGGAAGGTTAATATTTTCCGATCATAGGGCTGGGCCGGGATAAGACGCGCCGATAAACCAACAACAGGCAAATCAATAAGCTCACTTAATGCCTTTGCCGTATCCATGCTCATCAAAAACTCTTGATCCAGGCGTCGTAACCACCCATCCACATCCAATCGCTTTGTCGCATCAGCCATAAAGCAGGTCTCTCATCTCTGGTAAAATTGTTGGTAAGGCCGAAATCTGATCCTCATTTGGGGCATCTGCGTATAAATTGCGAGACAAAATTTTCCCCATGTCTTCATAACCTGCAAGTCCACGTTCATAGGCGCGTAAGCGCCCATAAAGCGCTGCCGCATGGTTTTTGGCCTGTTTTTTAACCGTTGCATCCCCCAAAGAACGCTCGCGTAGTGCCGTATCCAAATCAGCCACCATTGCCCCCACTAAGTCACGTTCAGCCTCTGGCCGATCATCCCTCCCCTGCAAAACCAGGGCTGCCAAAAGTGAAAGAACGGCAAATCGCCCCGTAAGCGTATCTGGCAAGCAACAAATTTCTAACCCCCTCCTTAAAATAACCGCATCAAGAATATGTTGATAAAGCACTTCACCCGGTGAAAGCGATTGTTTGGATTGGAATAGGGAGAGAAATCGTCTAAGCATGTGTCAATCTTAAATAGAGATCAAATCACCGTTGTGGAGGGGAGAATGACAGCAATTCGATATAACCTGCTAGCCGTTCTATGCTTGGTCCTAAGCGCCTGTAACCAGACCGTTGAAACCAGTGGCACTTATCTATCTGATGCGCAACTTAACCAAATCACACCCGGCATGTCTTCGGACGACGTTCGCTTCC
>NW_028283341.1:2500-17600 GCF_059441175.1 Urocampus carinirostris
CACCCGCCGGGCGGACCGGCGGAATGTCGCGGAGGGCCCGAGCCTCGCCCGCGCGGACCGGGTTCTCGCGCCACCCGCCGGACGGACCGGCGGAATGTCGCGGAGGGCCCGGCCCGCGTCCGATCGATTGGAAAGCGCCGCTCAGACAGGCGTGGCCCCGGGGTAAAACCGGGGCCGCAATGTGCGTTCAAAGTGTCGATGATCAATGTGTCCTGCAAATCACATTAGTTCTCGCAGCTAGCTGCGTTCTTCATCGACGCACGAGCCGAGTGATCCACCGCTAAGAGTCGTACGTTTGGGCCCTTTTACGTCCGCCCGGGACGATCGGAGACAAATTCACGACAGGGTTTGTACCGGAGACGAACGCGCCGCGGGTGCCGTTCGGTCGCTCCCGCGAGCGAGCCCCTAACCCGCGGCGCGGTTACCGACGGGCGCGATACGCGCGACGCCGCGACGAGCCGAGCGGGTCGGGCGCGCGGCGCTGAGGCCGGCGCCCGGCGTCTCCCGCTCGGGGCCGCGACGGCGCCCGAGACGTGCGTCGGCCCGGGTAGGTCGGGCGCTCGGCGCTGAGGCCGGCGCCCGGCGTCTCCCGCTCGGGCCTGACACGACTCGGCGACCGGACTCGCCGGGTAGGTCGGGGGCTCGGCGCTGAGGCCGGCCCCCGGCGTCTCCTACCCGGACCCCGGAAGGCCATCCGACTTGGAAGCCCCGCCGCGCCGCGAAGCGACGCTTTGGGTGTTGCTACCCGTCAGCGAGTGGGTTTGGTTTACAAGGGCGGCGCGACCGCGCTGACACCGAGGGGGGACTGGCCCCCGACCCGGCCGCGGCCTGCCCGGACTATGGATGGACAGAGGAGACCGCGGCGGACCGCGCGGAACCGAACCCCCGGTGTCCGGAGCCCCGGGAGGGACTCCGGTGTCCGGGGGCCGGCCCACGCGCGCGCTACGCGGCCCCTCGAGGGCTCCGGCCGACGGACGCGTTTGGCCGGGGAAAAAGGTAGCCGGTGGGAGCACCGTTTCGTCGCCCTGAACCTTCGTCTCGGGCGGGCGTCCCGACGCCGCCGCCATACGGCCGTTGTGATCCGTGCGGGGATCCGCTTGCTCGGCGACCCTCGCCGAGAGCAGCCCCGCGCCGCACGGACACGCGACACCGACGGGCGGACGGACGCCGGGGCGCCGGCCCGAACCGTTACCTTTAAAGGACGGGAGGTCGTCGAGGCGAGTGCCGCCCAGGAAGCGCGCGCCGGAAGCGCGAGAACCGCGCCGAGCTAGGGTCGTCGGCATAGGGGGATTCCCCGGTTACGGGGGTCCCGCGCACGGCCGCCGCCTTTCGCCCGTCGCTGGCGGTCGCCTGTCGTCGCGCCGCGCCGCGCTACTGGGGTCGTCGGACGAGCGCGCTACCCCGCTCGCACGGAGGTAGCGCGACATCGCCCGCCGCCTTTTCTCGCGTCGCGCCGCGCCGCGTGGCGCCCGCCGAACTCGCTCCGACGCGCGGCCCGGGAGTGACCCGCGCCGCGCCCCCCGTCCCGTCCCGTCCCGGTCTACCCTCTTCCTCCGCCTGCGACGACCCGCCGCCCTCGGCGTCTGGCTCGTCGGGGGTGTACCGAGGCGGATCTGCTGCCGCTCGTACGTTAATGATCCTTCTGCAGGTTCACCTACAGAAACCTTGTTACGACTTTTACTTCCTCTAGATAGTCAAGTTCGACCGTCTTCTGGCACACCGCCGGAGCCGGGGCCGGCCCCGGCGGGGACTATCCGAGGACCTCACTAAGCCATCCGATCGGTAGTAGCGACGGGCGGTGTGTACAAAGGGCAGGGACTTAATCAACGCAGGCTAATGACCCGCGCTTACTGGGAATTCCTCGTTGGTGGGAAATAATTGCAATCCCCAGGCCCTGTCACGAGCGGGGTTCATAGGATTACCCGCGCCTGCCGGCGCGGGGATAGACGACGCGCTTATACGCTCAGTGTGGCGCGCGTGCAGCCCCGGACATCTAAGGGCATCACAGACCTGTTATTGCTCATTCTCGTGTGGCTGAGAGCCACTTGTCCCTCTAAGAAGTTTTCTGCCGCCGACCGCGCGGGGGGCCGCGGTACTATTTAGTATGTTTGAGTCTCGTTCGTTATCGGAATTAACCAGACAAATCGCTCCACCAACTACGAACGGCCATGCACCACCACCCACGGTATCGAGAAAGAGCCTTCAATCTGTCAATCCTTTCCGTGTCCGGGCCGGGTGAGGTTTCCCGTGTTGAGTCAAATTAAGCCGCATGCTCCACTCCTGGTGGTGCCCTTCCGTCAATTCCTTTAAGTTTCAGCTTTGCAACAATACTCCCCCCGGAACCCAGACACTTGGTCGGTTTCCCGGGTGCTGCTCGGCGGGTCATGGGAATAACGCCGCCGGATCGCGAGTCGG
Source organism: Urocampus carinirostris (assembly GCF_059441175.1). Lineage (NCBI taxonomy): Eukaryota > Metazoa > Chordata > Actinopteri > Syngnathiformes > Syngnathidae > Urocampus > Urocampus carinirostris. The sequence continues at coordinate 4,916 of NW_028283341.1, forward strand.
CATCGTTTATGGTCGGAACTAGGACGGTATCTGATCGTCTTCGAACCTCCGACTTTCGTTCTTGATTAATGAAAACATTCTTGGCAAATGCTTTCGCTCTCGTCCGTCTTGCGCCGGTCCAAGAATTTCACCTCTAGCGGCGCAGTACGAATGCCCCCGGCCGTCCCTCTTAATCATGGCCCCAGTTCATGACAACCCACAAAATAGAACCGGAGTCCTATTCCATTATTCCCAGCTGCGATATGCAGGGGCGGCCGTGTGGCCTGCTTTGAACACTCTAATTTCCTCAAAGTAAACGCTTCGGGCCCCGCGAGTGACACCCAGCGAAGGGCATCACGGGGGCTTTTGCCGAGAGGCAGGGGCTGGGACAGACGGATGCACGCCTCGCGGCGGACCGTCAGCTCGCGTCCCGGGGTCCAACTAGGAGCTTTTTAACTGCAGCAACTTTAAAATACGCTATTGGAGCTGGAATTACCGCGGCTGCTGGCACCAGACTTGCCCTCCAATGGATGCTGGCCGATGGGTTTGTGTTCGGCTCATTCCAATTACGGAGACTCGAACGAGTCCCGTATTGTTATTTTTCGTCACTACCTCCCCGTGTCGGGAGTGGGTAATTTGCGCGCCTGCTGCCTTCCTTGGATGTGGTAGCCGTTTCTCATGCTCCCTCTCCGGAATCGAACCCTGATTCCCCGTTACCCGTGGTCACCATGGTAGGCGCAGAGTCTACCATCGAAAGTTGATAGGGCAGACATTCGAATGAGTCGTCGCCGCCTCGGGTGGGCGAGCGATCGGCACGAGGTTATCCTGAGTCAACACAAAGGGGGGGCCGGGCCGGCGGAACGAGGACCGGCGCGCGCGGAGCCGCCCGCGCCGCTTACGCCCCCGCCCGGAGAGGCGGAGGCCGGACGCGGGGGACGCGCGCGACGGCTGAGCCCCCGCCCGCCGGACACCGCGTGGGTTTTTGTGTCTGATAAATGCACGCGTCCCCGGGGCGAGGCCGGAGCCCCGCCCGCGAGTCGGCGCTCGTTTGCATGTATTAGCTCTGGATTTGCCACAGTTATCCAAGTAACGGTGGAGCGATCAAAGGAACCATAACTGATTTAATGAGCCGTTCGCAGTTTCACTGTACTGGCCATTCGTACTTAGACATGCATGGCTTAATCTTGAAAACAAGCATATGCTACTGGCAGGATCAACCAGAGTGCGTCTGCCGCCGGGGGGGCGCTGCTGGTGGCGGTGCGGCCCTGGTCCGGGACGAGGCTGTGGCTACAGCCGGGCCCGGGGGGCCGCGCGACACTCGTATACGTTCGGACGGGCTGACGAGCGGGTGTCGTGAAACGATGTTTCGCGCGGAGCCCTAGCACGCGTGGCGTCGGGCTCCGCGACGGTCGGACGTCTGGGTGTGGCTCGAGACGGAAGCTCGACCTCGGTTCGTCTTGGTTCTGCCGCCAAAAGGTTCACGCCGAGGCATGGTTTCGCAAGAGGGCCCCGCGAGTGCCAGCCGTGGATCCCGCCTCACTCGTAACTCGTATCGGATTCGTCCGGCCTCACTTTCGTTCGCACATCGGACAGTTATACGTGTGCTTTAGTAGCTTCCGTTCCCTCTTAGTGAGGCCGTCCGTACGTACCGCCCCAGCTCTTTCTGAGGCGGGTATCCACTCGGCTCGGGGGGGCCCAACGTTTGCCTAGTATCCTCGGCGCTGGAGCTTGACCCGCAAAGCCGGAGGAGCCGCACGCCCGAACACCGGCTTGCGCCGGCCGACGTGGGCCCTCCGAGGCGGGTCTCGTGTGCCAATCGCTCAGTTGGGGAACCGGCAGGCCCGTGGGCCGACGCCGGCTCACCCGGGGGTGAAGGGTGCTTCGATGGAGGCCCCCTGTCAGCCTCCGCGGAAGTCCGGCTTCAATACTTTAAAGTTTGAAAAACTTAGACATTTTTCGAGAACCGGAGCTTAGAGGGGTACATGCAAAAGCCAGGGCCGCGGGAAGCGCCCTAAATACTTCAATACTTTAAAATTTGAAAAACTTAGAAATTTTTCGAGAACCGGCATCTTCCCTCGGTAATTGCGAGATGCGAGGCCGCCCCTAGCCTCTGCTCTGTCGGACTCAATGGTCACGGGTGGCCGCTGATTAGCCCTGGTGCTCACCTCTCAAAATTGCGAGTCCCTAATATAATTCTGGCTGTCGGCTGGAGAAGGGGGTATAAAATCGGCACTTGAGGGAACGCCGGGCCCTCAAGTTCGGGGCCCTCTAGCGGATTTTTGAGGTACTGCACTCCCATTGGAAATGCATTGGCCATAGGAATACATGGGCGCTCCGTCCACTACAATGTAATTCCCTCACAATATCTGCCCCCGCGTGGCCGCGCGATGCTACTGCTGCCCCGTTGGGAATGAATGGGCCTTTCGGAGGCCATAAATACAGCGCCGCTGCATGGATTTTGGCGGTACTGCGGCTGTCGTTGAAAATACATGGACCCGTCTGAATGAATGGGCCTTTCGGATTCCATAAACCCAGCGCCGCTGCATGGATTTTGGCGGTACTGCGGCTGTCGCTGAAAATACATGGACCCGTCTGAATGAATGGGCCTTTCGGAGGCCATAAACTCAGCGCCGCTGCATGGATTTTGGCGGTACTGCGGCTGTCGCTGAAAATACATGGACCCGTCTGAATGAATGGACAAAATATAAATCAGACACTACAGAACACAAGCATAATCCAAGATTACAAAATCATCTCAGCCTTTAAAAGAAACAAAAACCTGAAAGACTACTTAGTAAAAAGTAAATTACCAGAAATCAACATAACACAAACGCAGGGCCCCACATTCTACAAACAAGCCACCACAGTTAGGAACACCGTCACCCACACAAACTACCTAATTAAACAAACAATCACACCTGCTACGGAAAACTGAAAATACATGGACCCGTCTGAATGTATGGGCCTTTCGGAGGCCATAAACTCAGCCAGCGCCGGGCCAGTGTTTGGGGTATTGTGCCCGCCACTAGTGGCTGAATACATAATAATAATAATAATAATAATAATTCCCTTGTATTGTCATTCTGTGTAACAATGTACACAGAACGAAATGTCGATTGCACTGGGCTAGTGTTGAGGGAACGTCGGGCCCTCAAGTTCGGTGGCTTGGAGCGGATTTTTGAGGTACTGCACTCCCATTGGAAATGCATGGGCGCTCCGTCCACTACCATGTAATTCCCTCACAATATCTGCCCCTGCGTGGCCGCGGGATGCTACTGCAGCCCCGTTGGTAATGAATGGGCCTTTCGGAGGCCATAAATACAGCGCCGCTGCATGGATTTTGGCGGTACTGCTGCTGTCGCTGAAAATACATGGACCCGTCTGAATGAATGGGCCTTTCGGAGGCCATAAACTCAGCGCCTCTGCATGGATTTTGGCGGTACTGCGGCTGTCGCTGAAAATACATGGACCCGTCTGAATGAATGGGCCTTTCGGAGGCCATAAATCCAGCGCCGCTGCATGGATTTTGGCGGTACTGCGGCTGTCGCTGAAAATACATGGACCCGTCTGAATGAATGGACAAAATATAAATCAGACACTACAGAACACAAGCATAATCCAAGATTACAAAATCATCTCAGCCTTTAAAAGAAACAAAAACCTGAAAGACTACTTAGTAAAAAGTAAATTACCAGAAATCAACATAACACAAACGCAGGGCCCCACATTCTACAAACAAGCCACCACAGTTAGGAACACCGTCACCCACACAAACTACCTAATTAAACAAACAATCACACCTGCTACGGAAAACTGAAAATACATGGACCCGTCTGAATGTATGGGCCTTTCGGAGGCCATAAACTCAGCCAGCGCCGGGCCAGTGTTTGGGGTATTGTGCCCGCCACTAGTGGCTGAATACATAATAATAATAATAATAATAATAATTCCCTTGTATTGTCATTCTGTGTAACAATGTACACAGAACGAAATGTCGATTGCACTGGGCTAGTGTTGAGGGAACGTCGGGCCCTCAAGTTCGGTGGCTTGGAGCGGATTTTTGAGGTACTGCACTCCCATTGGAAATGCATGGGCGCTCCGTCCACTACAATGTAATTCCCTCACAATATCTGCCCCCGCGTGGCCGCGCGATGCTACTGCTGCCCCGTTGGGAATGAATGGGCCTTTCGGAGGCCATAAATACAGCGCCGCTGCATGGATTTTGGCGGTACTGCGGCTGTCGTTGAAAATACATGGACCCGTCTGAATGAATGGGCCTTTCGGATTCCATAAACCCAGCGCCGCTGCATGGATTTTGGCGGTACTGCGGCTGTCGCTGAAAATACATGGACCCGTCTGAATGAATGGGCCTTTCGGAGGCCATAAACTCAGCGCCGCTGCATGGATTTTGGCGGTACTGCGGCTGTCGCTGAAAATACATGGACCCGTCTGAATGAATGGACAAAATATAAATCAGACACTACAGAACACAAGCATAATCCAAGATTACAAAATCATCTCAGCCTTTAAAAGAAACAAAAACCTGAAAGACTACTTAGTAAAAAGTAAATTACCAGAAATCAACATAACACAAACGCAGGGCCCCACATTCTACAAACAAGCCACCACAGTTAGGAACACCGTCACCCACACAAACTACCTAATTAAACAAACAATCACACCTGCTACGGAAAACTGAAAATACATGGACCCGTCTGAATGTATGGGCCTTTCGGAGGCCATAAACTCAGCCAGCGCCGGGCCAGTGTTTGGGGTATTGTGCCCGCCACTAGTGGCTGAATACATAATAATAATAATAATAATAATAATTCCCTTGTATTGTCATTCTGTGTAACAATGTACACAGAACGAAATGTCGATTGCACTGGGCTAGTGTTGAGGGAACGTCGGGCCCTCAAGTTCGGTGGCTTGGAGCGGATTTTTGAGGTACTGCACTCCCATTGGAAATGCATGGGCGCTCCGTCCACTACCATGTAATTCCCTCACAATATCTGCCCCTGCGTGGCCGCGGGATGCTACTGCAGCCCCGTTGGTAATGAATGGGCCTTTCGGAGGCCATAAATACAGCGCCGCTGCATGGATTTTGGCGGTACTGCTGCTGTCGCTGAAAATACATGGACCCGTCTGAATGAATGGGCCTTTCGGAGGCCATAAACTCAGCGCCTCTGCATGGATTTTGGCGGTACTGCGGCTGTCGCTGAAAATACATGGACCCGTCTGAATGAATGGGCCTTTCGGAGGCCATAAATCCAGCGCCGCTGCATGGATTTTGGCGGTACTGCGGCTGTCGCTGAAAATACATGGACCCGTCTGAATGAATGGACAAAATATAAATCAGACACTACAGAACACAAGCATAATCCAAGATTACAAAATCATCTCAGCCTTTAAAAGAAACAAAAACCTGAAAGACTACTTAGTAAAAAGTAAATTACCAGAAATCAACATAACACAAACGCAGGGCCCCACATTCTACAAACAAGCCACCACAGTTAGGAACACCGTCACCCACACAAACTACCTAATTAAACAAACAATCACACCTGCTACGGAAAACTGAAAATACATGGACCCGTCTGAATGTATGGGCCTTTCGGAGGCCATAAACTCAGCCAGCGCCGGGCCAGTGTTTGGGGTATTGTGCCCGCCACTAGTGGCTGAATACATAATAATAATAATAATAATAATAATTCCCTTGTATTGTCATTCTGTGTAACAATGTACACAGAACGAAATGTCGATTGCACTGGGCTAGTGTTGAGGGAACGTCGGGCCCTCAAGTTCGGTGGCTTGGAGCGGATTTTTGAGGTACTGCACTCCCATTGGAAATGCATGGGCGCTCCGTCCACTACAATGTAATTCCCTCACAATATCTGCCCCCGCGTGGCCGCGCGATGCTACTGCTGCCCCGTTGGGAATGAATGGGCCTTTCGGAGGCCATAAATACAGCGCCGCTGCATGGATTTTGGCGGTACTGCGGCTGTCGTTGAAAATACATGGACCCGTCTGAATGAATGGGCCTTTCGGATTCCATAAACCCAGCGCCGCTGCATGGATTTTGGCGGTACTGCGGCTGTCGCTGAAAATACATGGACCCGTCTGAATGAATGGGCCTTTCGGAGGCCATAAACTCAGCGCCGCTGCATGGATTTTGGCGGTACTGCGGCTGTCGCTGAAAATACATGGACCCGTCTGAATGAATGGACAAAATATAAATCAGACACTACAGAACACAAGCATAATCCAAGATTACAAAATCATCTCAGCCTTTAAAAGAAACAAAAACCTGAAAGACTACTTAGTAAAAAGTAAATTACCAGAAATCAACATAACACAAACGCAGGGCCCCACATTCTACAAACAAGCCACCACAGTTAGGAACACCGTCACCAACACAAACTACCTAATTAAACAAACAATCACACCTGCTACGGAAAACTGAAAATACATGGACCCGTCTGAATGTATGGGCCTTTCGGAGGCCATAAACTCAGCCAGCGCCGGGCCAGTGTTTGGGGTATTGTGCCCGCCACTAGTGGCTGAATACATAATAATAATAATAATAATAATAATTCCCTTGTATTGTCATTCTGTGTAACAATGTACACAGAACGAAATGTCGATTGCACTGGGCTAGTGTTGAGGGAACGTCGGGCCCTCAAGTTCGGTGGCTTGGAGCGGATTTTTGAGGTACTGCACTCCCATTGGAAATGCATGGGCGCTCCGTCCACTACCATGTAATTCCCTCACAATATCTGCCCCTGCGTGGCCGCGGGATGCTACTGCAGCCCCGTTGGTAATGAATGGGCCTTTCGGAGGCCATAAATACAGCGCCGCTGCATGGATTTTGGCGGTACTGCTGCTGTCGCTGAAAATACATGGACCCGTCTGAATGAATGGGCCTTTCGGAGGCCATAAACTCAGCGCCTCTGCATGGATTTTGGCGGTACTGCGGCTGTCGCTGAAAATACATGGACCCGTCTGAATGAATGGGCCTTTCGGAGGCCATAAATCCAGCGCCGCTGCATGGATTTTGGCGGTACTGCGGCTGTCGCTGAAAATACATGGACCCGTCTGAATGAATGGACAAAATATAAATCAGACACTACAGAACACAAGCATAATCCAAGATTACAAAATCATCTCAGCCTTTAAAAGAAACAAAAACCTGAAAGACTACTTAGTAAAAAGTAAATTACCAGAAATCAACATAACACAAACGCAGGGCCCCACATTCTACAAACAAGCCACCACAGTTAGGAACACCGTCACCAACACAAACTACCTAATTAAACAAACAATCACACCTGCTACGGAAAACTGAAAATACATGGACCCGTCTGAATGTATGGGCCTTTCAGAGGCCATAAACTCAGCCAGCGCCGGGCCAGTGTTTGGGGTATTGTGCCCGCCACTAGTGGCTGAATACATAACAATAATAATAATAATAATAATTCCCTTGTATTGTCATTCTGTGTAACAATGTACACAGAACGAAATGTCGATTGCACTGGGCTAGTGTTGAGGGAACGTCGGGCCCTCAAGTTCGGTGGCTTGGAGCGGATTTTTGAGGTACTGCACTCCCATTGGAAATGCATGGGCGCTCCGTCCACTACCATGTAATTCCCTCACAATATCTGCCCCTGCGTGGCCGCGGGATGCTACTGCAGCCCCGTTGGTAATGAATGGGCCTTTCGGAGGCCATAAATACAGCGCCGCTGCATGGATTTTGGCGGTACTGCTGCTGTCGCTGAAAATACATGGACCCGTCTGAATGAATGGGCCTTTCGGAGGCCATAAACTCAGCGCCTCTGCATGGATTTTGGCGGTACTGCGGCTGTCGCTGAAAATACATGGACCCGTCTGAATGAATGGGCCTTTCGGAGGCCATAAATCCAGCGCCGCTGCATGGATTTTGGCGGTACTGCGGCTGTCGCTGAAAATACATGGACCCGTCTGAATGAATGGACAAAATATAAATCAGACACTACAGAACACAAGCATAATCCAAGATTACAAAATCATCTCAGCCTTTAAAAGAAACAAAAACCTGAAAGACTACTTAGTAAAAAGTAAATTACCAGAAATCAACATAACACAAACGCAGGGCCCCACATTCTACAAACAAGCCACCACAGTTAGGAACACCGTCACCCACACAAACTACCTAATTAAACAAACAATCACACCTGCTACGGAAAACTGAAAATACATGGACCCGTCTGAATGTATGGGCCTTTCGGAGGCCATAAACTCAGCCAGCGCCGGGCCAGTGTTTGGGGTATTGTGCCCGCCACTAGTGGCTGAATACATAATAATAATAATAATAATAATAATTCCCTTGTATTGTCATTCTGTGTAACAATGTACACAGAACGAAATGTCGATTGCACTGGGCTAGTGTTGAGGGAACGTCGGGCCCTCAAGTTCGGTGGCTTGGAGCGGATTTTTGAGGTACTGCACTCCCATTGGAAATGCATGGGCGCTCCGTCCACTACAATGTAATTCCCTCACAATATCTGCCCCCGCGTGGCCGCGCGATGCTACTGCTGCCCCGTTGGGAATGAATGGGCCTTTCGGAGGCCATAAATACAGCGCCGCTGCATGGATTTTGGCGGTACTGCGGCTGTCGTTGAAAATACATGGACCCGTCTGAATGAATGGGCCTTTCGGATTCCATAAACCCAGCGCCGCTGCATGGATTTTGGCGGTACTGCGGCTGTCGCTGAAAATACATGGACCCGTCTGAATGAATGGGCCTTTCGGAGGCCATAAACTCAGCGCCGCTGCATGGATTTTGGCGGTACTGCGGCTGTCGCTGAAAATACATGGACCCGTCTGAATGAATGGACAAAATATAAATCAGACACTACAGAACACAAGCATAATCCAAGATTACAAAATCATCTCAGCCTTTAAAAGAAACAAAAACCTGAAAGACTACTTAGTAAAAAGTAAATTACCAGAAATCAACATAACACAAACGCAGGGCCCCACATTCTACAAACAAGCCACCACAGTTAGGAACACCGTCACCCACACAAACTACCTAATTAAACAAACAATCACACCTGCTACGGAAAACTGAAAATACATGGACCCGTCTGAATGTATGGGCCTTTCGGAGGCCATAAACTCAGCCAGCGCCGGGCCAGTGTTTGGGGTATTGTGCCCGCCACTAGTGGCTGAATACATAATAATAATAATAATAATAATAATTCCCTTGTATTGTCATTCTGTGTAACAATGTACACAGAACGAAATGTCGATTGCACTGGGCTAGTGTTGAGGGAACGTCGGGCCCTCAAGTTCGGTGGCTTGGAGCGGATTTTTGAGGTACTGCACTCCCATTGGAAATGCATGGGCGCTCCGTCCACTACCATGTAATTCCCTCACAATATCTGCCCCTGCGTGGCCGCGGGATGCTACTGCAGCCCCGTTGGTAATGAATGGGCCTTTCGGAGGCCATAAATACAGCGCCGCTGCATGGATTTTGGCGGTACTGCTGCTGTCGCTGAAAATACATGGACCCGTCTGAATGAATGGGCCTTTCGGAGGCCATAAACTCAGCGCCTCTGCATGGATTTTGGCGGTACTGCGGCTGTCGCTGAAAATACATGGACCCGTCTGAATGAATGGGCCTTTCGGAGGCCATAAATCCAGCGCCGCTGCATGGATTTTGGCGGTACTGCGGCTGTCGCTGAAAATACATGGACCCGTCTGAATGAATGGACAAAATATAAATCAGACACTACAGAACACAAGCATAATCCAAGATTACAAAATCATCTCAGCCTTTAAAAGAAACAAAAACCTGAAAGACTACTTAGTAAAAAGTAAATTACCAGAAATCAACATAACACAAACGCAGGGCCCCACATTCTACAAACAAGCCACCACAGTTAGGAACACCGTCACCCACACAAACTACCTAATTAAACAAACAATCACACCTGCTACGGAAAACTGAAAATACATGGACCCGTCTGAATGTATGGGCCTTTCGGAGGCCATAAACTCAGCCAGCGCCGGGCCAGTGTTTGGGGTATTGTGCCCGCCACTAGTGGCTGAATACATAATAATAATAATAATAATAATAATTCCCTTGTATTGTCATTCTGTGTAACAATGTACACAGAACGAAATGTCGATTGCACTGGGCTAGTGTTGAGGGAACGTCGGGCCCTCAAGTTCGGTGGCTTGGAGCGGATTTTTGAGGTACTGCACTCCCATTGGAAATGCATGGGCGCTCCGTCCACTACAATGTAATTCCCTCACAATATCTGCCCCCGCGTGGCCGCGCGATGCTACTGCTGCCCCGTTGGGAATGAATGGGCCTTTCGGAGGCCATAAATACAGCGCCGCTGCATGGATTTTGGCGGTACTGCGGCTGTCGTTGAAAATACATGGACCCGTCTGAATGAATGGGCCTTTCGGATTCCATAAACCCAGCGCCGCTGCATGGATTTTGGCGGTACTGCGGCTGTCGCTGAAAATACATGGACCCGTCTGAATGAATGGGCCTTTCGGAGGCCATAAACTCAGCGCCGCTGCATGGATTTTGGCGGTACTGCGGCTGTCGCTGAAAATACATGGACCCGTCTGAATGAATGGACAAAATATAAATCAGACACTACAGAACACAAGCATAATCCAAGATTACAAAATCATCTCAGCCTTTAAAAGAAACAAAAACCTGAAAGACTACTTAGTAAAAAGTAAATTACCAGAAATCAACATAACACAAACGCAGGGCCCCACATTCTACAAACAAGCCACCACAGTTAGGAACACCGTCACCAACACAAACTACCTAATTAAACAAACAATCACACCTGCTACGGAAAACTGAAAATACATGGACCCGTCTGAATGTATGGGCCTTTCGGAGGCCATAAACTCAGCCAGCGCCGGGCCAGTGTTTGGGGTATTGTGCCCGCCACTAGTGGCTGAATACATAATAATAATAATAATAATAATAATTCCCTTGTATTGTCATTCTGTGTAACAATGTACACAGAACGAAATGTCGATTGCACTGGGCTAGTGTTGAGGGAACGTCGGGCCCTCAAGTTCGGTGGCTTGGAGCGGATTTTTGAGGTACTGCACTCCCATTGGAAATGCATGGGCGCTCCGTCCACTACCATGTAATTCCCTCACAATATCTGCCCCTGCGTGGCCGCGGGATGCTACTGCAGCCCCGTTGGTAATGAATGGGCCTTTCGGAGGCCATAAATACAGCGCCGCTGCATGGATTTTGGCGGTACTGCTGCTGTCGCTGAAAATACATGGACCCGTCTGAATGAATGGGCCTTTCGGAGGCCATAAACTCAGCGCCTCTGCATGGATTTTGGCGGTACTGCGGCTGTCGCTGAAAATACATGGACCCGTCTGAATGAATGGGCCTTTCGGAGGCCATAAATCCAGCGCCGCTGCATGGATTTTGGCGGTACTGCGGCTGTCGCTGAAAATACATGGACCCGTCTGAATGAATGGACAAAATATAAATCAGACACTACAGAACACAAGCATAATCCAAGATTACAAAATCATCTCAGCCTTTAAAAGAAACAAAAACCTGAAAGACTACTTAGTAAAAAGTAAATTACCAGAAATCAACATAACACAAACGCAGGGCCCCACATTCTACAAACAAGCCACCACAGTTAGGAACACCGTCACCAACACAAACTACCTAATTAAACAAACAATCACACCTGCTACGGAAAACTGAAAATACATGGACCCGTCTGAATGTATGGGCCTTTCAGAGGCCATAAACTCAGCCAGCGCCGGGCCAGTGTTTGGGGTATTGTGCCCGCCACTAGTGGCTGAATACATAACAATAATAATAATAATAATAATTCCCTTGTATTGTCATTCTGTGTAACAATGTACACAGAACGAAATGTCGATTGCACTGGGCTAGTGTTGAGGGAACGTCGGGCCCTCAAGTTCGGTGGCTTGGAGCGGATTTTTGAGGTACTGCACTCCCATTGGAAATGCATGGGCGCTCCGTCCACTACCATGTAATTCCCTCACAATATCTGCCCCTGCGTGGCCGCGGGATGCTACTGCAGCCCCGTTGGTAATGAATGGGCCTTTCGGAGGCCATAAATACAGCGCCGCTGCATGGATTTTGGCGGTACTGCTGCTGTCGCTGAAAATACATGGACCCGTCTGAATGAATGGGCCTTTCGGAGGCCATAAACTCAGCGCCTCTGCATGGATTTTGGCGGTACTGCGGCTGTCGCTGAAAATACATGGACCCGTCTGAATGAATGGGCCTTTCGGAGGCCATAAATCCAGCGCCGCTGCATGGATTTTGGCGGTACTGCGGCTGTCGCTGAAAATACATGGACCCGTCTGAATGAATGGACAAAATATAAATCAGACACTACAGAACACAAGCATAATCCAAGATTACAAAATCATCTCAGCCTTTAAAAGAAACAAAAACCTGAAAGACTACTTAGTAAAAAGTAAATTACCAGAAATCAACATAACACAAACGCAGGGCCCCACATTCTACAAACAAGCCACCACAGTTAGGAACACCGTCACCAACACAAACTACCTAATTAAACAAACAATCACACCTGCTACGGAAAACTGAAAATACATGGACCCGTCTGAATGTATGGGCCTTTCAGAGGCCATAAACTCAGCCAGCGCCGGGCCAGTG
>NW_028283342.1:0-17556 GCF_059441175.1 Urocampus carinirostris
CTATATTTAGTGCAGATTTGGTGAAAAAAGCTCAACTTTTTGAGTTATGCAAGTTTTCATAAAAGTGTGACTTGCAGGCTGGAAAGCCCATTTTTAAGCTTATCTGCGCCTGAAACGTCCGAAAAAGCAATCATTTAATAATGACAATAACTTTTGAACCATGCATGCTAGAATCATAATTCTTGCTTTCCTGGGTTGGAAATCTTCTGAATTTTCTATATTTAGTGCAGATTTGGTGAAAAAAGCTCAACTTTTTGAGTTATGCAAGTTTTCATAAAAGTGTGACTTGCAGGCTGGAAAGCCCATTTTTAAGCTTATCTGCGCCTGAAACGTCCGAAAAAGCAATCATTTAATAATGACAATAACTTTGGAACCATGCATGCTAGAATCATAATTCTTGCTTTTCTAGGTTGGAAATCTTCTGAATTTTCTATATTTAGTGCAGATTTGGTGAAAAAAGCTCAAGTTTTTGAGTTATGCAAGTTTTCATAAAAGTGTGACTTGCAGGCTGGAAAGCCCATTTTTGCACTTCTCTGAGCCTAAAACGTCCGAAAAAGCAATCATTTAATAATGACAATAACTTTTGAACCATGCATGCTAGAATCATAAATCTTAATTTCCTGGGTTGGAAATCTTCTGAATTTTCTATATTTAGTGCAGATTTGGTGAAAAAAGCTCAACTTTTTGAGTTATGCAAGTTTTCATAAAAGTGTGACTTGCAGGCTGGAAAGCCCATTTTTAAGCTTATCTGCGCCTGAAACGTCCGAAAAAGCAATCATTTAATAATGACAATAACTTTTGAACCATGCATGCTAGAATCATAATTCTTGCTTTCCTGGGTTGGAAATCTTCTGAATTTTCTATATTTGGTGCAGATTTGGTGAAAAAAGCTCAAGTTTTTGAGTTATGCAAGTTTTCATAAAAGTGTGACTTGCAGGCTGGAAAGCCCATTTTAAGCTTATCTGCGCCTGAAACGTCCGAAAAAGCAATCATTTAATAATGACAATAACTTTGGAACCATGCATGCTAGAATCATAATTCTTGCTTTTCTAGGTTGGAAATCTTCTGAATTTTCTATATTTAGTGCAGATTTGGTGAAAAAAGCTCAAGTTTTTGAGTTATGCAAGTTTTCATAAAAGTGTGACTTGCAGGCTGGAAAGCCCATTTTTGCACTTCTCTGAGCCTAAAACGTCCGAAAAAGCAATCATTTAATAATGACAATAACTTTTGAACCATGCATGCTAGAATCATAAATCTTGCTTTCCTGGGTTGGAAATCTTCTGAATTTTCTATATTTAGTGCAGATTTGGTGAAAAAAGCTCAACTTTTTGAGTTATGCAAGTTTTCATAAAAGTGTGACTTGCAGGCTGGAAAGCCCATTTTTAAGCTTATCTGCGCCTGAAACGTCCGAAAAAGCAATCATTTAATAATGACAATAACTTTTGAACCATGCATGCTAGAATCATAATTCTTGCTTTCCTGGGTTGGAAATCTTCTGAATTTTCTATATTTAGTGCAGATTTGGTGAAAAAAGCTCAACTTTTTGAGTTATGCAAGTTTTCATAAAAGTGTGACTTGCAGGCTGGAAAGCCCATTTTTAAGCTTATCTGCGCCTGAAACGTCCGAAAAAGCAATCATTTAATAATGACAATAACTTTGGAACCATGCATGCTAGAATCATAATTCTTGCTTTTCTAGGTTGGAAATCTTCTGAATTTTCTATATTTAGTGCAGATTTGGTGAAAAAAGCTCAAGTTTTTGAGTTATGCAAGTTTTCATAAAAGTGTGACTTGCAGGCTGGAAAGCCCATTTTTGCACTTCTCTGAGCCTAAAACGTCCGAAAAAGCAATCATTTAATAATGACAATAACTTTTGAACCATGCATGCTAGAATCATAAATCTTGCTTTCCTGGGTTGGAAATCTTCTGAATTTTCTATATTTAGTGCAGATTTGGTGAAAAAAGCTCAACTTTTTGAGTTATGCAAGTTTTCATAAAAGTGTGACTTGCAGGCTGGAAAGCCATTTTTAAGCTTATCTGCGCCTGAAACGTCCGAAAAAGCAATCATTTAATAATGACAATAACTTTTGAACCATGCATGCTAGAATCATAATTCTTGCTTTCCTGGGTTGGAAATCTTCTGAATTTTCTATATTTAGTGCAGATTTGGTGAAAAAGCTCAACTTTTTGAGTTATGCAAGTTTTCATAAAAGTGTGACTTGCAGGCTGGAAAGCCCATTTTTAAGCTTATCTGCGCCTGAAACGTCCGAAAAAGCAATCATTTAATAATGACAATAACTTTGGAACCATGCATGCTAGAATCATAATTCTTGCTTTTCTAGGTTGGAAATCTTCTGAATTTTCTATATTTAGTGCAGATTTGTGAAAAAAGCTCAAGTTTTTGAGTTATGCAAGTTTTCATAAAAGTGTGACTTGCAGGCTGGAAAGCCCATTTTTGCACTTCTCTGAGCCTAAAACGTCCGAAAAAGCAATCATTTAATAATGACAATAACTTTTGAACCATGCATGCTAGAATCATAAATCTTGCTTTCCTGGGTTGGAAATCTTCTGAATTTTCTATATTTAGTGCAGATTTGGTGAAAAAAGCTCAACTTTTTGAGTTATGCAAGTTTTCATAAAAGTGTGACTTGCAGGCTGGAAAGCCCATTTTTAAGCTTATCTGCGCCTGAAACGTCCGAAAAAGCAATCATTTAATAATGACAATAACTTTTGAACCATGCATGCTAGAATCATAATTCTTGCTTTCCTGGGTTGGAAATCTTCTGGATTTTCTATATTTAGTGCAGATTTGGTGAAAAAAGCTCAACTTTTTGAGTTATGCAAGTTTTCATAAAAGTGTGACTTGCAGGCTGGAAAGCCCATTTTTAAGCTTATCTGCGCCTGAAACGTCCGAAAAAGCAATCATTTAATAATGACAATAACTTTGGAACCATGCATGCTAGAATCATAATTCTTGCTTTTCTAGGTTGGAAATCTTCTGAATTTTCTATATTTAGTGCAGATTTGGTGAACAAAGCTCAAGTTTTTGAGTTATGCAAGTTTTCATAAAAGTGTGACTTGCAGGCTGGAAAGCCATTTTTGCACTCTCTGAGCCTAAAACGTCCGAAAAAGCAATCATTTAATAATGACAATAACTTTTGAACCATGCATGCTAGAATCATAAATCTTGCTTTCCTGGGTTGGAAATCTTCTGAATTTTCTATATTTAGTGCAGATTTGGTGAAAAAGCTCAACTTTTTGAGTTATGAAAGTTTTCATAAAAGTGTGACTTGCAGGCTGGAAAGCCCATTTTTAAGCTTAATCTGCGCCTGAACGTCCGAAAAAGCAATCATTTAATAATGACAATAACTTTTGAACCATGCATGCTAGAGTCATAATTCTTGCTTTCCTGGGTTGGAAATCTTCTGAATTTTCTATATTTAGTGCAGATTTGGTGAAAAAGCTCAACTTTTTGAGTTATGCAAGTTTTCATAAAAGTGTGACTTGCAGGCTGGAAAGCCCATTTTTAAGCTTATCTGCGCCTGAAACGTCCGAAAAAGCAATCATTTAATAATGACAATAACTTTGGAACCATGCATGCTAGAATCATAATTCTTGCTTTTCTAGGTTGGAAATCTTCTGAATTTTCTATATTTAGTGCAGATTTGGTGAAAAAAGCTCAAGTTTTTGAGTTATGCAAGTTTTCATAAAAGTGTGACTTGCAGGCTGGAAAGCCCATTTTTGCACTTCTCTGAGCCTAAAACGTCCGAAAAAGCAATCATTTAATAATGACAATAACTTTTGAACCATGCATGCTAGAATCATAAATCTTGCTTTCCTGGGTTGGAAATCTTCTGAATTTTCTATATTTAGTGCAGATTTGGTGAAAAAAGCTCAACTTTTTGAGTTATGCAAGTTTTCATAAAAGTGTGACTTGCAGGCTGGAAAGCCCATTTTTAAGCTTATCTGCGCCTGAAACGTCCGAAAAAGCAATCATTTAATAATGACAATAACTTTTGAACCATGCATGCTAGATTCATAATTCTTGCTTTCCTGGGTTGGAAATCTTCTGAATTTACTATATTTAGTGCAGATTTGGTGAAAAAAGCTCAACTTTTTGAGTTATGCAAGTTTTCATAAAAGTGTGACTTGCAGGCTGGAAAGCCCATTTTTAAGCTTATCTGCGCCTGAAACGTCCGAAAAAGCAATCATTTAATAATGACAATAACTTTTGAACCATGCATGCTAGAATCATAAATCTTGCTTTCCTGGGTTGGAAATCTTCTGAATTGTCTATATTTAGTGCAGATTTGGTGAAAAAAGCTCAACTTTTTGAGTTATGCAAGTTTTCATAAAAGTGTGACTTGCAGGCTGGAAAGCCCATTTTTAAGCTTATCTGCGCCTGAAACGTCCGAAAAAGCAATCATTTAATAATGACAATAACTTTGGAACCATGCATGCTAGAATCATAATTCTTGCTTTTCTAGGTTGGAAATCTTCTGAATTTTCTATATTTAGTGCAGATTTGGTGAAAAAAGCTCAAGTTTTTGAGTTATGCAAGTTTTCATAAAAGTGTGACTTGCAGGCTGGAAAGCCCATTTTTGCACTTCTCTGAGCCTAAAACGTCCGAAAAAGCAATCATTTAATAATGACAATAACTTTTGAACCATGCATGCTAGAATCATAAATCTTGCTTTCCTGGGTTGGAAATCTTCTGAATTTTCTATATTTAGTGCAGATTTGGTGAAAAAAGCTCAACTTTTTGAGTTATGCAAGTTTTCATAAAAGTGTGACTTGCAGGCTGGAAAGCCCATTTTTAAGCTTATCTGCGCCTGAAACGTCCGAAAAAGCAATCATTTAATAATGACAATAACTTTTGAACCATGCATGCTAGAATCATAATTCTTGCTTTCCTGGGTTGGAAATCTTCTGAATTTTCTATATTTAGTGCAGATTTGGTGAAAAAAGCTCAACTTTTTGAGTTATGCAAGTTTTCATAAAAGTGTGACTTGCAGGCTGGAAAGCCCATTTTTAAGCTTATCTGCGCCTGAAACGTCCGAAAAAGCAATCATTTAATAATGACAATAACTTTGGAACCATGCATGCTAGAATAATAATTCTTGCTTTTCTAGGTTGGAAATCTTCTGAATTTTCTATATTTAGTGCAGATTTGGTGAAAAAAGCTCAACTTTTTGAGTTATGCAAGTTTTCATAAAAGTGTGACTTGCAGGCTGGAAAGCCCATTTTTAAGCTTATCTGCGCCTGAAACGTCCGAAAAAGCAATCATTTAATAATGACAATAACTTTTGAACCATGCATGCTAGAATCATAATTCTTGCTTTTCTGGGTTGGAAATCTTCTGAATTTTCTATATTTAGTGCAGATTTGGTGAAAAAAGCTCAAGTTTTTGAGTTATGCAAGTTTTCATAAAAGTGTGACTTGCAGGCTGGAAAGCCCATTTTTAAGCTTATCTGCGCCTGAAACGTCCGAAAAAGCAATCATTTAATAATGACAATAACTTTGGAACCATGCATGCTAGAATCATAATTCTTGCTTTTCTAGGTTGGAAATCTTCTGAATTTTCTATATTTAGTGCAGATTTGGTGAAAAAAGCTCAAGTTTTTGAGTTATGCAAGTTTTCATAAAAGTGTGACTTGCAGGCTGGAAAGCCCATTTTTGCACCTCTCTGAGCCTAAAACGTCCGAAAAAGCAATCATTTAATAATGACAATAACTTTTGAACCATGCATGCTAGAATCATAAATCTTGCTTTCCTGGGTTGGAAATCTTCTGAATTTTCTATATTTAGTGCAGATTTGGTGAAAAAAGCTCAACTTTTTGAGTTATGCAAGTTTTAATAAAAGTGTGACTTGCAGGCTGGAAAGCCCATTTTTAAGCTTATCTGCGCCTGAAACGTCCGAAAAAGCAATCATTTAATAATGACAATAACTTTTGAACCATGCATGCTAGAATCATAATTCTTGCTTTCCTGGGTTGGAAATCTTCTGAATTTTCTATATTTAGTGCAGATTTGGTGAAAAAAGCTCAACTTTTTGAGTTATGCAAGTTTTCATAAAAGTGTGACTTGCAGGCTGGAAAGCCCATTTTTAAGCTTATCTGCGCCTGAAACGTCCGAAAAAGCAATCATTTAATAATGACAATAACTTTTGAACCATGCATGCTAGAATCATAATTCTTGCTTTCCTGGGTTGGAAATCTTCTGAATTTTCTATATTTAGTGCAGATTTGGTGAAAAAAGCTCAACTTTTTGAGTTATATAAGTTTTCATAAAAGTGTGACTTGCAGGCTGGAAAGCCCATTTTTAAGCTTATCTGCGCCTGAAACGTCCGAAAAAGCAATCATTTAATAATGACAATAACTTTGGAACCATGCATGCTAGAATCAAAATTCTTGCTTTTCTAGGTTGGAAATCTTCTGAATTTTCTATATTTAGTGCAGATTTGGTGAAAAAAGCTCAAGTTTTTGAGTTATGCAAGTTTTCATAAAAGTGTGACTTGCAGGCTGGAAAGCCCATTTTTGCACTTCTCTGAGCCTAAAACGTCCGAAAAAGCAATCATTTAATAATGACAATAACTTTTGAACCATGCATGCTAGAATCATAAATCTTGCTTTCCTGGGTTGGAAATCTTCTGAATTTTCTATATTTAGTGCAGATTTGGTGAAAAAAGCTCAACTTTTTGAGTTATGCGTTTTCATAAAAGTGTAACTTGCAGGCTGGAAAGCCCATTTTTAAGCTTATCTGCGCCTGAAACGTCCGAAAAAGCAATCATTTAATAATGACAATAACTTTTGAACCATGCATGCTAGAATCATAATTCTTGCTTTCCTGGGTTGGAAATCTTCTGAATTTTCTATATTTAGTGCAGATTTGGTGAAAAAAGCTCAACTTTTTGAGTTATGCAAGTTTTCATAAAAGTGTGACTTGCAGGCTGGAAAGCCCATTTTTAAGCTTATCTGCGCCTGAAACGTCCGAAAAAGCAATCATTTAATAATGACAATAACTTTGGAACCATGCATGCTAGAATCATAATTCTTGCTTTTCTAGGTTGGAAATCTTCTGAATTTTCTATATTTAGTGCAGATTTGGTGAAAAAAGCTCAAGTTTTTGAGTTATGCAAGTTTTCATAAAAGTGTGACTTGCAGGCTGGAAAGCCCATTTTTGCACTTCTCTGAGCCTAAAACGTCCGAAAAAGCAATCATTTAATAATGACAATAACTTTTGAACCATGCATGCTAGAATCATAAATCTTGCTTTCCTGGGTTGGAAATCTTCTGAATTTTCTATATTTAGTGCAGATTTGGTGAAAAAAGCTCAACTTTTTGAGTTATGCAAGTTTTCATAAAAGTGTGACTTGCAGGCTGGAAAGCCCATTTTTAAGCTTATCTGCGCCTGAAACGTCCGAAAAAGCAATCATTTAATAATGACAATAACTTTTGAACCATGCATGCTAGAATCATAATTCTTGCTTTCCTGGGTTGGAAATCTTCTGAATTTTCTATATTTAGTGCAGATTTGGTGAAAAAAGCTCAACTTTTTGAGTTATGCAAGTTTTCATAAAAGTGTGACTTGCAGGCTGGAAAGCCCATTTTTAAGCTTATCTGCGCCTGAAACGTCCGAAAAAGCAATCATTTAATAATGACAATAACTTTGGAACCATGCATGCTAGAATCATAATTCTTGCTTTTCTAGGTTGGAAATCTTCTGAATTTTCTATATTTAGTGCAGATTTGGTGAAAAAAGCTCAAGTTTTTGAGTTATGCAAGTTTTCATAAAAGTGTGACTTGCAGGCTGGAAAGCCCATTTTTGCACTTCTCTGAGCCTAAAACGTCCGAAAAAGCAATCATTTAATAATGACAATAACTTTTGAACCATGCATGCTAGAATCATAAATCTTGCTTTCCTGGGTTGGAAATCTTCTGAATTTTCTATATTTAGTGCAGATTTGGTGAAAAAAGCTCAACTTTTTGAGTTATGCAAGTTTTCATAAAAGTGTGACTTGCAGGCTGGAAAGCCCATTTTTAAGCTTATCTGCGCCTGAAACGTCCGAAAAAGCAATCATTTAATAATGACAATAACTTTTGAACCATGCATGCTAGAATCATAATTCTTGCTTTCCTGGGTTGGAAATCTTCTGAATTTTCTATATTTAGTGCAGATTTGGTGAAAAAAGCTCAAGTTTTTGAGTTATGCAAGTTTTCATAAAAGTGTGACTTGCAGGCTGGAAAGCCCATTTTTAAGCTTATCTGCGCCTGAAACGTCCGAAAAAGCAATCATTTAATAATGACAATAACTTTGGAACCATGCATGCTAGAATCATAATTCTTGCTTTTCTAGGTTGGAAATCTTCTGAATTTTCTATATTTAGTGCAGATTTGGTGAAAAAAGCTCAAGTTTTTGAGTTATGCAAGTTTTCATAAAAGTGTGACTTGCAGGCTGGAAAGCCCATTTTTGCACTTCTCTGAGCCTAAAACGTCCGAAAAAGCAATCATTTAATAATGACAATAACTTTTGAACCATGCATGCTAGAATCATAAATCTTGCTTTCCTGGGTTGGAAATCTTCTGAATTTTCTATATTTAGTGCAGATTTGGTGAAAAAAGCTCAACTTTTTGAGTTATGCAAGTTTTCATAAAAGTGTGACTTGCAGGCTGGAAAGCCCATTTTTAAGCTTATCTGCGCCTGAAACGTCCGAAAAAGCAATCATTTAATAATGACAATAACTTTCGAACCATGCATGCTAGAATCATAATTCTTGCTTTTCTAGGTTGGAAATCTTCTGAATTTTCTATATTTAGTGCAGATTTGGTGACAAAAAGCTCAAGTTTTTGAGTTATGCAAGTTTTCATAAAAGTGTGACTTGCAGGCTGGAAAGCCCATTTTTGCACTTCTCTGAGCCTAAAACGTCCGAAAAAGCAATCATTTAATAATGACAATAACTTTTGAACCATGCATGCTAGAATCATAAATCTTGCTTTCCTGGGTTGGAAATCTTCTGAATTTTCTATATTTAGTGCAGATTTGGTGAAAAAAGCTCAACTTTTTGAGTTATGCAAGTTTTCATAAAAGTGTGACTTGCAGGCTGGAAAGCCCATTTTTAAGCTTATCTGCGCCTGAAACGTCCGAAAAAGCAATCATTTAATAATGACAATAACTTTTGAACCATGCATGCTAGAATCATAAATCTTGCTTTCCTGGTTGGAAATCTTCTGAATTTTCTATATTTAGTGCAGATTTGGTGAAAAAAGCTCAACTTTTTGAGTTATGCAAGTTTTCATAAAAGTGTGACTTGCAGGCTGGAAAGCCCATTTTTAAGCTTATCTGCGCCTGAAACGTCCGAAAAAGCAATCATTTAATAATGACAATAACTTTTGAACCATGCATGCTAGAATCATAATTCTTGCTTTCCTGGGTTGGAAATCTTCTGAATTTTCTATATTTAGTGCAGATTTGGTGAAAAAAGCTCAACTTTTTGAGTTATGCAAGTTTTCATAAAAGTGTGACTTGCAGGCTGGAAAGCCCATTTTTAAGCTTATCTGCGCCTGAAACGTCCGAAAAAGCAATCATTTAATAATGACAATAACTTTGGAACCATGCATGCTAGAATCATAATTCTTGCTTTTCTAGGTTGGAAATCTTCTGAATTTTCTATATTTAGTGCAGATTTGGTGAAAAAAGCTCAACTTTTTGAGTTATGCAAGTTTTCATAAAAGTGTGACTTGCAGGCTGGAAAGCCCATTTTTAAGCTTATCTGCGCCTGAAACGTCCGAAAAAGCAATCATTTAATAATGACAATAACTTTGGAACCATGCATGCTAGAATCATAATTCTTGCTTTTCTAGGTTGGAAATCTTCTGAATTTTCTATATTTAGTGCAGATTTGGTGAAAAAAGCTCAAGTTTTTGAGTTATGCAAGTTTTCATAAAAGTGTGACTTGCAGGCTGTAAAGCCCATTTTTGCACTTCTCTGAGCCTAAAACGTCCGAAAAAGCAATCATTTAATAATGACAATAACTTTTGAACCATGCATGCTAGAATCATAAATCTTGCTTTCCTGGGTTGGAAATCTTCTGAATTTTCTATATTTAGTGCAGATTTGGTGAAAAAAGCTCAACTTTTTGAGTTATGCAAGTTTTCATAAAAGTGTGACTTGCAGGCTGGAAAGCCCATTTTTAAGCTTATCTGCGCCTGAAACGTCCGAAAAAGCAATCATTTAATAATGACAATAACTTTGGAACCATGCATGCTAGAATCATAATTCTTGCTTTCCTGGGTTGGAAATCTTCTGAATTTTCTATATTTAGTGCAGATTTGGTGAAAAAAGCTCAACTTTTTGAGTTATGCAAGTTTTCATAAAAGTGTGACTTGCAGGCTGGAAAGCCCATTTTTAAGCTTATCTGCGCCTGAAACGTCCGAAAAAGCAATCATTTAATAATGACAATAACTTTCGAACCATGCATGCTAGAATCATAATTCTTGCTTTTCTAGGTTGGAAATCTTCTGAATTTTCTATATTTAGTGCAGATTTGGTGAAAAAAGCTCAAGTTTTTGAGTTATGCAAGTTTTCATAAAAGTGTGACTTGCAGGCTGGAAAGCCCATTTTTGCACTTCTCTGAGCCTAAAACGTCCGAAAAAGCAATCATTTAATAATGACAATAACTTTTGAACCATGCATGCTAGAATCATAAATCTTGCTTTCCTGGGTTGGAAATCTTCTGAATTTTCTATATTTAGTGCAGATTTGGTGAAAAAAGCTCAACTTTTTGAGTTATGCAAGTTTTCATAAAAGTGTGACTTGCAGGCTGGAAAGCCCATTTTTAAGCTTATCTGCGCCTGAAACGTCCGAAAAAGCAATCATTTAATAATGACAATAACTTTTGAACCATGCATGCTAGAATCATAATTCTTGCTTTCCTGGGTTGGAAATCTTCTGAATTTTCTATATTTAGTGCAGATTTGGTGAAAAAAAGCTCAACTTTTTGAGTTATGCAAGTTTTCATAAAAGTGTGACTTGCAGGCTGGAAAGCCCATTTTTAAGCTTATCTGCGCCTGAAACGTCCGAAAAAGCAATCATTTAATAATGACAATAACTTTCGAACCATGCATGCTAGAATCATAATTCTTGCTTTTCTAGGTTGGAAATCTTCTGAATTTTCTATATTTAGTGCAGATTTGGTGAAAAAAGCTCAAGTTTTTGAGTTATGCAAGTTTTCATAAAAGTGTGACTTGCAGGCTGGAAAGCCCATTTTTGCACTTCTCTGAGCCTAAAACGTCCGAAAAAGCAATCATTTAATAATGACAATAACTTTTGAACCATGCATGCTAGAATCATAAATCTTGCTTTCCTGGGTTGGAAATCTTCTGAATTTTCTATATTTAGTGCAGATTTGGTGAAAAAAGCTCAACTTTTTGAGTTATGCAAGTTTTCATAAAAGTGTGACTTGCAGGCTGGAAAGCCCATTTTTAAGCTTATCTGCGCCTGAAACGTCCGAAAAAGCAATCATTTAATAATGACAATAACTTTTGAACCATGCATGCTAGAATCATAATTCTTGCTTTCCTGGGTTGGAAATCTTCTGAATTTTCTATATTTAGTGCAGATTTGGTGAAAAAAGCTCAACTTTTTGAGTTATGCAAGTTTTCATAAAAGTGTGACTTGCAGGCTGGAAAGCCCATTTTTAAGCTTATCTGCGCCTGAAACGTCCGAAAAAGCAATCATTTAATAATGACAATAACTTTGGAACCATGCATGCTAGAATCATAATTCTTGCTTTTCTAGGTTGGAAATCTTCTGAATTTTCTATATTTAGTGCAGATTTGGTGAAAAAAGCTCAAGTTTTTGAGTAATGCAAGTTTTCATAAAAGTGTGACTTGCAGGCTGGAAAGCCCATTTTTGCACTTCTCTGCGCCTGAAACGTCCGAAAAAGCAATCATTTAATAATGACAATAACTTTTGAACCATGCATGCTAGAATCATAAATCTTGCTTTCCTGGGTTGGAAATCTTCTGAATTTTCTATATTTAGTGCAGATTTGGTGAAAAAAGCTCAACTTTTTGAGTTATGCAAGTTTTCATAAAAGTGTGACTTGCAGGCTGGAAAGCCCATTTATAAGCTTATCTGCGCCTGAAACGTCCGAAAAAGCAATCATTTAATAATGACAATAACTTTTGAACCATGCATGCTAGAATCATAATTCTTGCTTTCCTGGGTTGGAAATCTTCTGAATTTTCTATATTTAGTGCAGATTTGGTGAAAAAAGCTCAACTTTTTGAGTTATGCAAGTTTTCATAAAAGTGTGACTTGCAGGCTGGAAAGCCCATTTTTAAGCTTATCTGCGCCTGAAACGTCTGAAAAAGCAATCATTTAATAATGACAATAACTTTTGAACCATGCATGCTAGAATCATAAATCTTGCTTTCCTGGGTTGGAAATCTTCTGAATTTTCTATATTTAGTGCAGATTTGGTGAAAAAAGCTCAACTTTTTGAGTTATGCAAGTTTTCATAAAAGTGTGACTTGCAGGCTGGAAAGCCCATTTTTAAGCTTATCTGCGCCTGAAACGTACGAAAAAGCAATCATTTAATAATGACAATAACTTTTGAACCATGCATGCTAGAATCATAATTCTTGCTTTCCTGGGTTGGAAATCTTCTGAATTTTCTATATTTAGTGCAGATTTGGTGAAAAAAGCTCAACTTTTTGAGTTATGCAAGTTTTCATAAAAGTGTGACTTGCAGGCTGGAAAGCCCATTTTTAAGCTTATCTGCGCCTGAAACGTCCGAAAAAGCAATCATTTAATAATGACAATAACTTTGGAACCATGCATGCTAGAATCATAATTCTTGCTTTTCTAGGTTGGAAATCTTCTGAATTTTCTATATTTAGTGCAGATTTGGTGAAAAAAGCTCAAGTTTTTGAGTTATGCAAGTTTTCATAA
Source organism: Urocampus carinirostris (assembly GCF_059441175.1). Classification (NCBI taxonomy): domain Eukaryota; kingdom Metazoa; phylum Chordata; class Actinopteri; order Syngnathiformes; family Syngnathidae; genus Urocampus; species Urocampus carinirostris. The sequence goes on from NW_028283342.1 coordinate 12,954, forward strand.
AAGTGTGACTTGCAGGCTGGAAAGCCCATTTTTGCACTTCTCTGAGCCTAAAACGTCCGAAAAAGCAATCATTTAATAATGACAATAACTTTTGAACCATGCATGCTAGAATCATAAATCTTGCTTTCCTGGGTTGGAAATCTTCTGAATTTTCTATATTTAGTGCAGATTTGGTGAAAAAAGCTCAACTTTTTGAGTTATGCAAGTTTTCATAAAAGTGTGACTTGCGGCTGGAAAGCCCATTTTTAAGCTTATCTGCGCCTGAAACGTCCGAAAAAGCAATCATTTAATAATGACAATAACTTTTGAACCATGCATGCTAGAATCATAATTCTTGCTTTCCTGGGTTGGAAATCTTCTGAATTTTCTATATTTAGTGCAGATTTGGTGAAAAAAGCTCAACTTTTTGAGTTATGCAAGTTTTCATAAAAGTGTGACTTGCAGGCTGGAAAGCCCATTTTTAAGCTTATCTGCGCCTGAAACGTCCGAAAAAGCAATCATTTAATAATGACAATAACTTTGGAACCATGCATGCTAGAATCATAATTCTTGCTTTTCTAGGTTGGAAATCTTCTGAATTTTCTATATTTAGTGCAGATTTGGTGAAAAAAGCTCAAGTTTTTGAGTTATGCAAGTTTTCATAAAAGTGTGACTTGCAGGCTGGAAAGCCCATTTTTGCACTTCTCTGAGCCTAAAACGTCCGAAAAAGCAATCATTTAATAATGACAATAACTTTTGAACCATGCATGCTAGAATCATAAATCTTGCTTTCCTGGGTTGGAAATCTTCTGAATTTTCTATATTTAGTGCAGATTTGGTGAAAAAAGCTCAACTTTTTGAGTTATGCAAGTTTTCATAAAAGTGTGACTTGCAGGCTGGAAAGCCCATTTTTAAGCTTATCTGCGCCTGAAACGTCCGAAAAAGCAATCATTTAATAATGACAATAACTTTTGAACCATGCATGCTAGAATCATAATTCTTGCTTTCCTGGGTTGGAAATCTTCTGAATTTTCTATATTTAGTGCAGATTTGGTGAAAAAAGCTCAAGTTTTTGAGTTATGCAAGTTTTCATAAAAGTGTGACTTGCAGGCTGGAAAGCCCATTTTTGCACTTCTCTGAGCCTAAAACGTCCGAAAAAGCAATCATTTAATAATGACAATAACTTTTGAACCATGCATGCTAGAATCATAAATCTTGCTTTCCTGGGTTGGAAATCTTCTGAATTTTCTATATTTAGTGCAGATTTGGTGAAAAAAGCTCAACTTTTTGAGTTATGCAAGTTTTCATAAAAGTGTGACTTGCAGGCTGGAAAGCCCATTTTTAAGCTTATCTGCGCCTGAAACGTCCGAAAAAGCAATCATTTAATAATGACAATAACTTTTGAACCATGCATGCTAGAATCATAATTCTTGCTTTCCTGGGTTGGAAATCTTCTGAATTTTCTATATTTAGTGCAGATTTGGTGAAAAAAGCTCAACTTTTTGAGTTATGCAAGTTTTCATAAAAGTGTGACTTGCAGGCTGGAAAGCCCATTTTTAAGCTTATCTGCGCCTGAAACGTCCGAAAAAGCAATCATTTAATAATGACAATAACTTTTGAACCATGCATGCTAGAATCATAATTCTTGCTTTCCTGGGTTGGAAATCTTCTGAATTTTCTATATTTAGTGCAGATTTGGTGAAAAAAGCTCAACTTTTTGAGTTATGCAAGTTTTCATAAAAGTGTGACTTGCAGGCTGGAAAGCCCATTTTTAAGCTTATCTGCGCCTGAAACGTCCGAAAAAGCAATCATTTAATAATGACAATAACTTTGGAACCATGCATGCTAGAATCATAATTCTTGCTTTTCTAGGTTGGAAATCTTCTGAATTTTCTATATTTAGTGCAGATTTGGTGAAAAAAGCTCAAGTTTTTGAGTAATGCAAGTTTTCATAAAAGTGTGACTTGCAGGCTGGAAAGCCCATTTTTGCACTTCTCTGCGCCTGAAACGTCCGAAAAAGCAATCATTTAATAATGACAATAACTTTTGAACCATGCATGCTAGAATCATAAATCTTGCTTTCCTGGGTTGGAAATCTTCTGAATTTTCTATATTTAGTGCAGATTTGGTGAAAAAAGCTCAACTTTTTGAGTTATGCAAGTTTTCATAAAAGTGTGACTTGCAGGCTGGAAAGCCCATTTTTAAGCTTATCTGCGCCTGAAACGTCCGAAAAAGCAATCATTTAATAATGACAATAACTTTTGAACCATGCATGCTAGAATCATAAATCTTGCTTTCCTGGGTTGGAAATCTTCTGAATTTTCTATATTTAGTGCAGATTTGGTGAAAAAAGCTCAACTTTTTGAGTTATGCAAGTTTTCATAAAAGTGTGACTTGCAGGCTGGAAAGCCCATTTTTAAGCTTATCTGCGCCTGAAACGTCTGAAAAAGCAATCATTTAATAATGACAATAACTTTTGAACCATGCATGCTAGAATCATAAATCTTGCTTTCCTGGGTTGGAAATCTTCTGAATTTTCTATATTTAGTGCAGATTTGGTGAAAAAAGCTCAACTTTTTGAGTTATGCAAGTTTTCATAAAAGTGTGACTTGCAGGCTGGAAAGCCCATTTTTAAGCTTATCTGCGCCTGAAACGTCCGAAAAAGCAATCATTTAATAATGACAATAACTTTTGAACCATGCATGCTAGAATCATAATTCTTGCTTTCCTGGGTTGGAAATCTTCTGAATTTTCTATATTTAGTGCAGATTTGGTGAAAAAAGCTCAACTTTTTGAGTTATGCAAGTTTTCATAAAAGTGTGACTTGCAGGCTGGAAAGCCCATTTTTAAGCTTATCTGCGCCTGAAACGTCCGAAAAAGCAATCATTTAATAATGACAATAACTTTGGAACCATGCATGCTAGAATCATAATTCTTGCTTTTCTAGGTTGGAAATCTTCTGAATTTTCTATATTTAGTGCAGATTTGGTGAAAAAAGCTCAAGTTTTTGAGTTATGCAAGTTTTCATAAAAGTGTGACTTGCAGGCTGGAAAGCCCATTTTTGCACTTCTCTGAGCCTAAAACGTCCGAAAAAGCAATCATTTAATAATGACAATAACTTTTGAACCATGCATGCTAGAATCATAAATCTTGCTTTCCTGGGTTGGAAATCTTCTGAATTTTCTATATTTAGTGCAGATTTGGTGAAAAAAGCTCAACTTTTTGAGTTATGCAAGTTTTCATAAAAGTGTGACTTGCAGGCTGGAAAGCCCATTTTTAAGCTTATCTGCGCCTGAAACGTCCGAAAAAGCAATCATTTAATAATGACAATAACTTTGAACCATGCATGCTAGAATCATAATTCTTGCTTTCCTGGGTTGGAAATCTTCTGAATTTTCTATATTTAGTGCAGATTTGGTGAAAAAAGCTCAACTTTTTGAGTTATGCAAGTTTTCATAAAAGTGTGACTTGCAGGCTGGAAAGCCCATTTTTAAGCTTATCTGCGCCTGAAACGTCCGAAAAAGCAATCATTTAATAATGACAATAACTTTGGAACCATGCATGCTAGAATCATAATTCTTGCTTTCTAGGTTGGAAATCTTCTGAATTTTCTATATTTAGTGCAGATTTGGTGAAAAAAGCTCAAGTTTTTGAGTTATGCAAGTTTTCATAAAAGTGTGACTTGCAGGCTGGAAAGCCCATTTTTGCACTTCTCTGAGCCTAAAACGTCCGAAAAAGCAATCATTTAATAATGACAATAACTTTTGAACCATGCATGCTAGAATCATAAATCTTGCTTTCCTGGGTTGGAAATCTTCTGAATTTTCTATATTTAGTGCAGATTTGGTGAAAAAAGCTCAACTTTTTGAGTTATGCAAGTTTTCATAAAAGTGTGACTTGCAGGCTGGAAAGCCCATTTTTAAGCTTATCTGCGCCTGAAACGTCCGAAAAAGCAATCATTTAATAATGACAATAACTTTTGAACCATGCATGCTAGAATCATAATTCTTGCTTTCCTGGTTGGAAATCTTCTGAATTTTCTATATTTAGTGCAGATTTGGTGAAAAAAGCTCAAGTTTTTGAGTTATGCAAGTTTTCATAAAAGTGTGACTTGCAGGCTGGAAAGCCCATTTTTGCACTTCTCTGAGCCTAAAACGTCCGAAAAAGCAATCATTTAATAATGACAATAACTTTTGAACCATGCATGCTAGAATCATAAATCTTGCTTTCCTGGGTTGGAAATCTTCTGAATTTTCTATATTTAGTGCAGATTTGGTGAAAAAAGCTCAACTTTTTGAGTTATGCAAGTTTTCATAAAAGTGTGACTTGCAGGCTGGAAAGCCCATTTTTAAGCTTATCTGCGCCTGAAACGTCCGAAAAAGCAATCATTTAATAATGACAATAACTTTTGAACCATGCATGCTAGAATCATAATTCTTGCTTTCCTGGGTTGGAAATCTTCTGAATTTTCTATATTTAGTGCAGATTTGGTGAAAAAAGCTCAACTTTTTGAGTTATGCAAGTTTTCATAAAAGTGTGACTTGCAGGCTGGAAAGCCCATTTTTAAGCTTATCTGCGCCTGAAACGTCCGAAAAAGCAATCATTTAATAATGACAATAACTTT
>NW_028283343.1:0-17400 GCF_059441175.1 Urocampus carinirostris
GCACGTCACCGAGACGCTGTTACCCGATTAGAGAATTGGCACGAATGGTTTACACGTGCGCGTCAAGATGACCAAGGCGCAATTTTTGTTATTCACCCTTGGGAATCTGGGCGGGACAATTTGACGGATTGGGACATCGCCATGCAGCGGATTGAACCCAACACAGGCCTGGGAGAATACCGCCGCCGTGATTTGGAACATGTGAATGCTGCCCAGCGGCCCACAAAGGAAGAATACGATCGCTATCTGACCATCCTTCACTATGGACGTAAGGTGGAATGGGACCAGGAAGAATTGGGCCGCTCTAGCCCCTTTCGTATGGCATGTGCTGGAATGACCGCCATGCTGCTTGCCGCAGAGCGTGACCTCAAAACCCTACAAACTGACCTGGATATGCCAACGGACAAGACCAAGGCCCGAATTGCAAGGCTGGAAGATGGCTGGCGGTCCCTATGGAGCCCAAAGGCTAAGGCATTCGTCAGTCGAGATGTTGATTCAGCATGGGTCAGCGAAGCGGTAACGGCGGCGGCCTTTCTAGGACCCTATGCCGGGATCGATGACCACATGGGCCCCATGATGGACCATTTTGACCGCATCAGTGAGAAAGCGCAATTTATGTTACCCAGTTTCGACCCTGACTGCCCTGGTTTTGATCCAGCACGCTATTGGCGCGGGCCTGTTTGGTTTGTCGTGAACAATCGCGTGGGCCTAGGTCTGCAAGCCATGGGTGAACAGGCCCGTGCGGAGCGTATTCGCAAAGATACGCAGAGGCTCGCTGAAACGACTGGTTTTTTTGAATACTTTAACCCCCTCACGGGAGAGGGCTTAGGCGGAAAGTCCTTCACCTGGACTGCGTCGGTCTATCTAGATTGGGCTATGGGAGAGTAATTTATGGCTAAAATTGATATACAGGGTCTGAGAAAGGCCTTTGACAGCACACTTGTAATTAAGGGCGTTGATCTGGAAATTGCGGATAAGGAATTTGTGGTTTTCGTTGGGCCATCAGGCTGCGGTAAATCAACAATGCTGCGCCTCATTGCGGGTCTTGAGGAAAGTAGTGAGGGCGCTATTTTGCTAGACGATGAGGACGTGACAAGCCTTACAGCCGCAGAGCGTGGCCTTGCCATGGTCTTCCAATCCTACGCGCTCTATCCGCATAAAACTGTTCGGGAAAATATGGCCTTCCCCCTGCGCGTTGCAGGCATGGGGAAAACCGAAGCAAACGAAGAGGTTGATAAGGCGGCAGAGGTCTTGCAGCTCACGCCTTTGCTTGATCGAAAGCCCAAGGAACTTAGCGGCGGACAGCGCCAGCGTGTAGCGATTGGGCGCTGCATCGTTCGTAATCCTAAGGCTTTCCTTTTTGATGAACCTCTTTCAAATCTAGATGCCGCTCTACGTGTAGAAATGCGGGTGCAAATTGCTAAGCTGCACCGCCAACTCAACGCGACCATGATCTATGTGACCCACGATCAGGTAGAGGCCATGACCCTAGCAAACCGCATTGTCGTCTTTTCAGCAGGACGGATTGAGCAGATTGGGACCCCACTAGAACTTGGTAATTTATTTGTTGCTACCTTTATTGGTTCCCCCAAGATGAATATCATCGATATGACAGAGGCTGGGCGGCGTTACAACGCGCAAGATTATGAGTGGCACACCCACCAAATTGGGGCATTCGCCCTGAACATACCCAAATCAAAACACGCGGGAGAGGCATCAAGGGCACGATCGCTGTTAGTGAGCATTTAGGTGCTGACAGTTTTTACCATGTTGAAACTAAAGAAGGCCAAACAGTTGTTGCTAGGGGCCATCTCTCCGACAATCTCCGCGAAGGTGATGAAGTCACACTCAATTTCGACCCGGATCATATTCATCTTTTTGATGCTGAGGATCGGTGCTTGACCCAAGCCCTGTAAAGCACGCCCCTTACCCTACTCTATCCCGCCCTATCCAAGTGGATAGGGCAATCCTCATTTGAACGTCAGGTGCAAACTTTTCGACGCCTTCAGGCCTAACCACTTTGATGTAGGATAGCGAAGTCTCTGAAAAACAGAGGTCAACCGCATCCAAAACAAGGCCTGAATGTTACTTTCGTTTCTTATTCCTTACTGCACCCCGCAGTTTTCAACCGTCACTTCCCTCTCCCAGAGTGACTTTATCTGCGCCCTGATAAGTCTTTTGGGCATCCTCCGGCCCCGAAGGCGTCAGCCGGAATTGGTTTCCCCCTATCTGCAAAAGATGCCTTCTCCTTTACCCTCAATATAGAGGAACGCCGCGTTAGCGTTGGGGAACTTGACCTCAAGACCCCAATTCTAATTGAATTAGATGCTTTGGGCCACCTTCGCAAAGTATATGTCCCCCATTCTGACCACAGCACTCCCCTTGCTGTTAACTTAAAACACTTCGCAGATAACGTTCCCTATCTTTGGATAGATGAGTGTGCTTTTGCTCCTCACCCTTTTGACGGTAGAAACATTTGTTGAGGGGGAGCTTTGTGTTCTTGTTGGTCGCAAGGGGCAAATGCCGGTCACGTTGCCCCTAACAGAGCAAAGCATCGAATTTTCTGCTGAAAATTGAAAGCAAAGCCGCACTAGACTCTATCCCCCTGGATTTCACAACTTATGAAGCTGACCAGCGCCTTGAGTACATCATAGGCCAGACTGGTTATACCCCCGTTGCAATTTCTTCAATGCCCACAGCTGATACTTTTCCAGGTCTAAGCATTCTTTCGTCTGGCTTTGGTGGTGGAAAGGCGCGTATTCGCACCCTAACCCATTTCTGGCCTATCCTCTGGAAAAGATATGACTCTTAAGCCTGGTTTTAATTTAATCGGCATTCAAGATAAGGGTGATGTTGCCCAGTTGGATCAAGTTTTCACCTGCGATCCAAATGAGGACATCTCTACAAAACGCCCCTGGAAAGAGCTAATTGATGAGTTTGGGGGATACATACACGACCGTACACGCTTCTTGTTGAAGATTCAGGGTTTTGTGGTTCAATTCGTGATTTAGACCCAATTATCGAGGGTTTACCCATAGAAAACTTTGGCAACCTTCAATTTCGTAAGCCCTATGTTGCTGTCTTTGACCAGGAGTTGCTGTACTACGAAGGAAGTAATCTCAACACCCCCCATATAAACGTTTTGCTACCCGGCATATATACACGAGAAGTTCCTACCCTCAACCCAAAAGACCCTTTGTTGAGGCTGCCTTTGGTTTCACCCCTATGGCACGAGCGGGACAGCTTCCTGTAAGAATTGCCAATGAATGTACGTTTCCTCAACTTGATGTGGCTATTCGTGATCCAGATACTCTTCCCCTAGGTCAAGACATTCAAATTACAAATCAAAGCATTCCCATCGCACCTGGGAATGGCTTTTGGAGCCTTGAGGGGCAAGGGTCCTGGTTTGGTGCACCTGAGGGGAAACTCATTGCCAAAACAGCCGGAATTGATCCAAGTAACGTAAACATAACCCTTAACGGTGTTACGTTCAACGCAACAGAATTCTCTCTTACAATTCCTGGCGGAGGAGAAAACACGGTCACAGCGTGAAATTATAAAGGGGCCCTTTAAGCTTACCTTTAAGATTGATCCAAGTTGGGTTGAAAACGGATACGTATCTCTCCCCCCTAAAAGTTACGACCGATTTTTGGTCCTGTCCAGCACATGAAATCGGCGGTGGTGATGGACGCGCCCTTGCTTTCTATCTTCAAAGCATTCGCATTGACGGCACCCCTGCCCGACTGTCGACATTAACATTTGAAACGACCCCCGCAGGATTTTAAATACCAACCCGGCAAACAATGACCAAAGTTTGCCAAACATTGGCTGGGAAATATTTAACCCCAATAGCCCTAAAACAGCTGATGTCACGGTGACACCCACAAATCTCTTTACACCTGCCCAATAAGACAAACCCTAAAAAAATGAAGGATACCCCCATGACCTCCCAAAAACCACTCATTAGCCTCGCAATCACAACCTGCGCGGCAATTCTCATCCCCTTTCAATTCACTCATGCGGAAGCCCTCTACGCAGCAGCACCTAATGAAAATGCCGCCTTTGTTCGTTTTATCGGCGTACAAGAAGATTTAGTTTGGCAAGACCAGTCCCTCTCCCTTTCTGATCTTAAGGCCGGCAACTATTTAGCGATGGATGCAACGGAAATTGGGGCAGAGCCTGGTGATTATATCACCGTTGCAATCTTGGCCGACGGCTCAGTTGAGCAGTTTGAAGAAACCCCTCGTGAAGAAGATAAATCAGCGCTCCATCTTCTTAATTTAGCGGAAACTTCCCTAGATTTAACCGCAGGTGACGGATCCATTCAGATCTTTCAGGGGGGTCACAACCAACGTTCTGGTAGGGCGCCTGGTTAATCCTCTCGTCATTCCTGTTCAGGTATCCATTGATGGTCAAACCGTTGCGACCCTGGATCTCAATATCCCACGCGAGGGCCGTCCCCTACTGGTTTTCGATTCCGCAGGTGATCTGACCCTTATTCAATCAATACTTCCTGGCACATCTAATTAAACCGAACAGGGTATACAGAAGGCAGCTAAAGCATGATTTTCTCTACCCCAATTTTTATCTTTGCGTTCTTACCCCTGTTCTTGACGGCCTACTATTTAACACCAGTACGCCAGCGATCCCTCACTCTATTGATCTTTTCCTATGCATTTTATGGCTGGTGGAAGGCGAGCTTCCTCATCTTAATATTTGCCATGTCTTTGGTCTCCTATGTCTGCGCACACTATGCCCTAAGGGCGCGCGCGCAGGGCCAAAGAAAGGCAGCCCTAACCATTGGCGTCACTTCCGATCTCGCCATACTGGGATATTTCAAATACGCTAATTTCTTTCGGGATAATGTGAATCTTGTTCTAGATAGCGTTAATGTAGGCCCTTGGGAATTCAGTGATATCCTACTGCCCATTGGCATTTCATTCCATACCTTTCAGTCAATTTCCTATATTATTGACGTCTATCGCAAAGATGCCCCCCCGGCGCGGACACTGGTCGATTTCCTGGCCTTTGGCAGTCTATTCCCACAGCTCATTGCCGGGCCCAGTTTTGCGGTATAAAGACGTAAGTGAACAATTCCAAAGCCGGATCCATTCATTTGAGTTGTTTTCAAAAGGTATGCAACGTTTTACCCTAGGCTTAGCGATGAAAGTTTTGCTGGCAGATAGTATTGCCACCTTCGTCGATCCGATTTTTGCCCTACAAAACCCCAGCTTCTTAGATGCTTGGCTGGGCGCCTTGGGCTATTCTCTACAGCTCTTCTTTGATTTTGCTGGCTATTCTGCCATGGCCATTGGTTTGGGGCTTATGATCGGGTTCCGGTTTATGGAGAGAACTTCAACGCGCCCTACACCTCTCGATCTATCACAGAATTTTGGCAACGATGGCATTATCTCCCTCTCTAGCTGGCTGCGGGATTATCTCTATATCTCCTTAGGCGGGAATCGCCGGGGCAATGTTCGCACCTACATAAACCTCCTCACCACAATGGTGCTGGGCGGTCTTTGGCATGGCGCAAACTGGACCTTCCTTATTTGGGGGCGCCTGGCACGGGGGCATCTTAGCCTTAGAAAGAATGGCGGGGCGCAAAAACGCGGAGGCGCCCCTTACCCCCAACTGATCGCCTGGGCCCTTAACCATGATCCTGGTTATGATTGGGTGGGTAATGTTCCGTGCCGATCATGTCGGAGATGCCTTTGTCTTGTATGGTGCCATGATTGGAACGGGCGATTTTGCCATTTCAGATGCCGTGCTCTGGCAAATTGATACTTTGGCCCTGGTTGCCTTTGTCATCGGACTTGGTCTTGTCATCGCCCCGGCATTTAGCCACCCATTTTCTGCCCTAAGGGCGCGCTTTTGTAATCTCGGCCCCCTGCCCGCAATTGCTTATGCTGGGCTTATTTTAGTCACAGGCATCAAACTGATTGGCCAGGCTAACTCCCCCCTTTCTCTATTTTCAGTTTTAGGCTTCCCCCGATGCAATATCTTAACCTTCATATTCCCGTTTCGCTTAGTACGATTGTTGGGGCCTTCGCCATTGGAGCAACCGCTCTCTTAGTTGGTGACTATCCGTCCCTTCGTGACCAAAACCTGGGAAATGGACAATGGCAGCAAAGCGTTGAACAAGAATTTGACAAAGCAAGCCCCATCCACACCCCGCCGTTCAAACCTTTAATGCTATTCAGGTCGCCCTGTTTTGGGCAAATTCAGGGGGACGTTCTTATCGGTCAAGATAAATGGCTATTTAGTAAAACTGAATTTAAAATTAGAGAAGATTTTGAAGAGCAACTCTCGCTAAATCTAAATACGATCGCCACCTATGTCGCCCGTGCGGAGGAATTTGGTATCCCCGTTGAAGTTGTGCTGGTGCCAGACAAGGCGCGGGTCGTCCCCCACAAACTAAATCGAAGCCGTGCAGACTTAGTTGAAGCGCGATATGAGGCTATTTTAGAGGGTCTAAGGAACCAATCTATTTCTGTATTTGATGCTCTCTCACCGCTTTTGACCCTACAAAGCACACAGCCAGCCTTCTTACAAACAGATACCCACTGGACGCCAGAGGGGGGCCATTACCGTTGCACAAAAATTTTGCCCTGTCCAGTAAAATCCCCCCCCTAGATAAGGGGAAAACATTGATCGCGCTTGAGGAGAAAAATCACAATGGAGATCTCTATCGCCTCTTAGACCTTGGACCATTTCAACATGTCCTTGGGTTTTCTAGTGAGAACCTTAGGACCTATGGCCTATCATCATCTGGCACGGCTCTAGGGGCCGACCTGTTTGGTAGTGGCCCTGATCCCATTCACCTCGTCGGCACCTCATTTTCTGCCCTCAAGGATTGGGGCTTTGCCGATGCCCTTGAGGCGTCATTTGGCCGGCCTGTTAAAAACAAGGCCCAAGCGGGCTACGGACCCCTAACACCCATGGCAGATCATCTTGAGGGTTTATCAGAGGGAGATGATCTGCCATGGGTGTTAGGGGTCCGTAGCCCGCTTGGGCCTTGTTTTTAACAGGCCGGCAAATGACGCCTCAAGGCGCATTCGGCAAAGCCCCAATCCTTGAGGGCAGAAAACTCGAACGAGTGCCGACCGAGCTGTCGAATGGGATCACGGGCTAACTCCCAAACAGGCTCGGCCCCGAATGCTTAAATTTTGAGAGCCCAAGTGCCTTTGACTATGTCCATGACCCCCTCTGGCTCAACACGCGCGCAGGGAGTGATGAAAGTAACTACATTCTAAGTGATTCAGGTAAGTTACTGCTTAACGATTTTACAGAATGGCTCAGCCAAAAAAACATCATCGTTCACTTTCTAATCCTCCCTGAGGCGAGTGCATTTCAGCCCCGGAAAGCTCGACAATATGATCCGCTCTACAGCCGATTCATTGATCTCTACCAGTCCTATAATCTGGAAATGGGCGCGCTTGGCTTTAATACCATTGATGCGTCCTGGATGGCCCTTCATCCTAGCCTAGACGGAAAAGTTCACCGAAATTTGGACCATCACCTCACGACAAGAGGGCGTTATTTATTGGCAGCCTATATAGCTGAACAAATTTCAGAATCAGCCGATCCAATGCATCTTATCTCCCTGGATCAGGCTTATCGTGCCCTTCCCAAAACGTCTTTCCCCGTGTTCGAGCCCTCAGGTCGAACTTATGTAAAGGACGAGTGCGTGCAACAAATAGACCAACTTGCCTTTGATGAAGCTGTTACGTTGCCGGTGAAAGAAAATGCCAACGCCAACGACCTTTTTGGCGCGCCAGCGAATGACAATCCAACGGTTGTCATTGTCGGAACCAGCCAAAGCCTCTCTGCTCAAGGCAATTTGGCCGACTTTATTGCCCATTTTGCAAATGTCACCGTAAAAAACCTGTCTGAGGCTGGCGGCGGTAACTCAACCGCACTGCAATATGCAGGAAAAGAGGGGTGGTTAACCAACGGAACAACGGAACATCTCATATGGGAAGTTTCACGAGAGAGAGAGGAAAGTGCCCTTTTGGGTGCAACGCTTGCAGCCAGAGGAATGGCAGCAATACGATGTAGCAACCCTGACACCCTTGACATAGACCCAGAGGCAGACCTCACCCAATGGACAAATTTAAACACCGATACGTCCCTATCGGGATATGTCCTCAACCTCATAGCCATAGACCATTCCCAGGGCAAAGTTCGTATCCGATTTAATTTTGATAAGGGCATGAGCCTTGAGACAGAAATCTGGCGTTGGTCACAAGCGCAGTCAACATCAAACCTGGGGGCTTGGTCAATCTATCTCCCCAATTTTGAGGCCTTAGGCATGCCAACGCCAAAGACAATCGACATCAAATTTGAAGGGCTCTATGAATACAGCCCCAACTCTAATCAACGTGTCCGCATTGAAATATGCGAATTTGCTGAAAGCGATTAGGGGCCTGTCTCGTTTGGTAACATACGAAAAACCTCTGCATAAAGATTCTTCTTGTCCCTGGGCAGCCCAATACATTGGTCTTCGTCAGAAATATTCTTTTTGCGGTCCTCAAAAAAACATTTCTTGGCCAGGAACAAGAATCTCCCTTTATGCAGAAGTCTTTATGAATCAGATGATGGCAGATTTGAATCCAGAGCATGGGAATTGTCCAAGAAAGTTGTAAGGCTTGGGATTTGACGATTCCAAAAGTTGTGTTGAAACCCTTTGCAAAACACGCTCCTAGACGGCTTTATAAACACGGATTTCATGGGTTCCTTCGGGCTCAGCAACTGGCATAACCTGAAACAGGCCGGATTCAAATTCCTTAGTCCAGAGACCCTCCGATTCCATTTGATCGCAAAGATCAATATATTCGGGGGAAGACCGGTCCCCTCCGCGTAAAGAGAAAACACAATAGCCACTGGGCTTCGTTACCCGCACGAAGGCCCGTAATGCTGTGGCAGGGACCTGCCCAGGGGAAAGAACACCTGCAGAAATAACAGCGGCAAATTGGTTATTTGGAAAGGGGAGTTTTTCATCAACTGGCATTTCATGCAGCTCCGCATAAATGCCTTTAGCCCTAGATACGGATAACATTCCCGGAGATATATCAATGCCAATAAGCGGACTATATCCCATGATATGGAGAGGTTCTGCCTGCAACCCGCCCCCGCATCCTGCGTCCAGAATAGGTCCTGCCCCCCTGGGCACAAATTGTGAAAAGGCTGCACCTATATAGGTTGGTGTTCGATACCCGTTTCCAAATATTTCTTGTTCATAGGACGCTGACCATTCATCATAAATGTCCCGCTGTCCCTCTGGGGTTTTGGTTTGAAATACACGTTCAACAAATTTTAATCCCATTTCAAGGAGACTAGCATAGGGGAAAAAATTCTCCAGACTTAAAATATATTTGCAAGATCAGTGATCCTGCAAATATATTTTAAGTCTTTATTGGGCGCGGATGTTCCTCCCTGCGCAACTTGAATCTCAAGTTGCGCAGAACCCGCTTTAACTTCTCCAAACATAGGCGCGCGACATGACAAAATTGAAAACAGTGCCAACCAAAATGCCAATGAGGGCAGAACTATACCAAGGGTTCTCTAATGATTCCATATAGGATGCCATCCCAACATTAGAGATAAAGCCAACAGAGGCAACAGCGCTATAGCCTAATAAGCCAAGTAACCAGGCACGAACACCACGCTTCTTAAACCGCGCAAAGGTTAAGACGTTATTCAATGTATAGTTAAAGACAAGCGCGCCCCCCGCGGCCAGTAAGTTCGCATACTCAAACGCCAGCCCAGATTGCAGTCCGATGAATAAGATAGGGAAATGCACACCAACACCCAGCGCCCCGACAAAGGCAAAAGAAACGAAAGCCCCAGGCACCCATCCGCGTGTCAAGAATTCGATGAGTTGTGATATAAAATCAAGTATCACCTTTCCATCAAGCTTACTCTCCCCCTCCTTACGGCTGCGGAAGTCAATTCGCCGCTCTTCAATCTTTGCATTCCCCTCATAAAAACATAAGGAAAATAGAATTTTAAATCCAGTTTGGGTCAAACGCTTGGCATTGCGAACGATCAGTTCCCTGCGGGCAATAAAGAAACCTGTTAACGGATCTGTCAGATTCTGTCGAAGAAGAAGATTACAAAGGCGGTTCCCAAAATCACTATAAGTCGATCTTAAACCCTGGTGATTAGATTGCTTTTCACCCCCATAAAAACGACTGCCAACCATGATATCAGTCTGTTCACTCTTTTCCTTGAACATGGCAAAGAGGTCGGCCGGATTATGCTGGCCATCTGCATCCATAACCGCAATATAGTCTGTTGAGGCCGCCATCACGCCCTCAACAACTGCTGAACTCAAACCATTACGCCCAATACGATGAATGCACCCAACCGGAAAACTAAAATTATGTTTTATGGATTTAACCAGTTCCGCAGTTCCATCGGGGCTATCATCATCAACAACAATCACACGCTCAAGCAGCTTGGCATCTGGATGGTTGTTGATTTCCTTTAACATCCTCTCAATATTCTTCGATTCATTAAAGGTTGGCAAAACAAGGGTAAGGCGCGGAGATACAGCCACGAATAATTTCCTGTTCTTTTGCGATGCATGTGGGCGTATGTAGAAAGACGTAGAACCGCTATCGAAATTCCCAGTTTCCTTCAAGCATCAATAACAGCAAGGCCACAATTGCCTTAATTCATACACAAAATGATCTTAACATCCATCTCAATCGTTTTGCTTTAGACATTTCTGACATCAAACCCTAGACGTTCAACCCAATGCCCGATTCAAAAATCCATCTCTATCAAAACGACATCCCGGCCAACCTGGAGCTACCTGGTTCTTTGGCGATTGATACCGAAGCCATGGGGCTTATCCATGGGCGCGATCGGCTTTGCCTTGTTCAACTCTCTAACGGCAATGGAGAGGCGCATCTCATTCAAGTTGCAAAGGGACAAACCCAGGCCCCAAATTTGAAAACACTGATTGAGAGTAAACAAGCCCCTGCTCTCATGCATTTCGCCCGTTTTGATATGGCTGCCCTAAAAAACGGTTTAGGCATTAATGTTCCCCATGTTTTTTGCACTAAAATCGCGTCCAAACTTGCGCGCAGCTATACAGATCGCCATGGCCTAAAAGACCTATGTGCCGAAATTCTGTCCATTGACATCAGCAAACAACAGCAAAGCTCTGATTGGGGAAAAGAAACCTTAAGCGAGGCGCAATTATCCTATGCAGCAAGTGATGTTCTCTACCTCCATGACTTAAGCACTAAGCTCAAAGACATGCTCAATCGGGAAGACCGGTGGCACTTGGCGCAAGCGCATTTCAGTTTTTTACCTACCCGTGTCCTCATGGACTTACATGGATGGGAAAACCGGGACCTGTTCAGCCATGCAGGATAGCCCCTATGTCACGCAAGGGCGCGCGGTTCTTACAACCGAAACGCGGGGCCTGGAAGCACTTTCCAAAAATCTAACGTCTGCATTTGATGAAGCTATTCAACTCCTAAAATCATGCAAAGGCCGGGTGATTTTTTCTGGTATGGGAAAATCGGGCCACATCGCGGCCAAAATCGCGGCAACAATGGCCAGTACCGGAACCCCTGCCTTTAGCATTCATCCTGGGGAAGCCAGTCACGGTGATCTGGAATGGTTGCAAATGATGATGTGTTGATCTTGCTTTCTAATTCCGGAAATTCGGCGGAGTTACGCGATATAATTGCCCATGCCAAACGCCAAGATTTGGCGATCATTGGCATTTCAAGAAACGCAAAATCAATGGTGGGTCAGGCAGCAAATGTGTTCCTGCAATTACCAGACGTGGAAGAAGCCTGCGCCCTGAGACTGGCCCCAACAACATCAACAACAATGACACTCGCCCTAGGCGATGCATTGTGCGTTGTCCTGATGACAGAAAAACAATTCCAGCCTTCAGATTTTCACAAATTTCATCCTGGGGGAAAATTAGGGCTGGATTTGATTCAGGTGCGAACACTCATGCGGGGTTTTGATGAAATCCCACAGTGTAATGTGGATGACCCTATGCCTGATGTCTTGCATCTTATGAATGAGGGGGGCTGGGGCTCATTGCCCTTATGAACGGTAACAAACTTTCAGGTATTATAACTGACGGTGATGTTCGCCGACATTCATCCCTCCCCCTCATTAAACAAGACCCAAAGGCCCTTATGTCCCCTGACCCCATCAGTGTTTTAGACAATAGTCTGGCGGTGGACGCATTGAAGGTTATGAATGATTATCGGGTGACCGCGTTGATTGTAAAAAATACCCAAGAAGAATTTGTTGGATTACTCCATATCCATGAACTCCTACGCGCAGGTCTTGGTTAAAATGCCCCCTATGACAAGCTCTTTGGTGATCCATCACTTCCGTCAAAGCCTTTTGGTATTTTCCGTTGGGCTCATTGGCGCTGCCGTCTTGTTTTATCTGGTCCTTATCCGGCCTTTTTCGACAGGGTTTGATCTGGTATCCGTCGGTCAAGGAAACGGTGTGAGGCCCAGTACTTTGGCGAATTCAAATGGGCGAGAGGTCCAGAATCAGTTGAATACCTTAACATCCCTTATATTGAATGGGGAATATGCGGGCAGTTTGATACGACTTGATACATTTGAACAACTCGCCAACAAAGATCGGCCCTTTCTTTATGGCCTGGAAATTACCAATGGGGACGACGCCACGCTGATTATTGGGGAAGGTCAACCAGGATTAAGCGAGGAAACTTATATCTTTAGCCAAGGGGTTTATGCGGACACCGCGAATAGTGATTTTACAACAGACACGTTAGTTGTTGATGAAGCCCGCGGTGAGGTAAGGACATCCAGCCCCACAAATCTCAATAATGGGGAAATAAGCCTATCGTCTGAAAATGGGATCAGCATAAATCAGGACGGTGATTTTGAAATTCGCTAGCTTCCTCCTTACTTATGTTGCTCTGTCCTCATTTCTATGGGCGCAAGCCCCTGCCATTAATTTGGAACTGAATAGTGAAGAAGGCCCCATTCGCATTCTGATTGGGGATCGTATACATCGTGACTCCCATACACGACAACTGCGCCTTTCTGGGGGGATACAGGTCCAACAATCCGACGGAGGCCTATTAATAGCGGATGAAGCTTTGCTGATAACCGCCGAACCTGAAACGGCTGATTTAGATCAAGAGGAGGTTGAATCCCTGGAGCTTAGGGGGCGTGTCTTCATCAGACAAAATCAATTTGAACTACAGGCGGATAAAGTGGTATTAT
The DNA here is from genome assembly GCF_059441175.1 of Urocampus carinirostris. Taxonomy (NCBI): domain Eukaryota; kingdom Metazoa; phylum Chordata; class Actinopteri; order Syngnathiformes; family Syngnathidae; genus Urocampus; species Urocampus carinirostris. Next base: position 13,251 of record NW_028283343.1, read on the forward strand.
CCAATGGATTAAGCCAATTTTTGAGTGAAGGCTCACCAACGAAAATAATCCTTGGCGAACAATCATTTGAAGCCAAAGGTGGGATAAAAGGGGATTTTGACCGCCAAATCTTTTACGGATTCGGTGGCACACAACTATTGTCGCAGAACTTTGTGCTGGAAGGGGAGCAGATACAAATCAGCCTTCCCCCTGTAGATGAGCCTGATTTTCTTGCTCTCCTTTTCGCACAGGGCGGCATCCTTTTCCGGGGACAAGATATACTTATCAGCGCAGACAAAGTAGAAAGCTCTCTTGATGGTCAGCAACTATATTTGTCAGGCGGTGTGAGTATTAAGACAAGTACCGGTTCCCTAGACGCAGAAAACGTCCAGGTTGACCTAACCTCACAAGAATTTCTGCTTGATAGTCATTCTCCACCTTCAGAGGCCTCACAAGATTTTCTATCTCTATGAATTATGACCTTACATCCGGGCTATTTGCCCTTGGCCTAAAGAAAGCCTATGGGCGGCGGTCTGTTTTGTCCCATGTTGATTTTGACGTGCAACGTGGTGAGGTCGTCGCCATATTGGGTCCCAATGGAGCAGGCAAAACTACAAGTTTTTATATGATGTGTGGCCTGGTTCGCCCGGATGCAGGGCGTGTTATACTAGATGGCAAAGACATAACACGCTTACCCATGTATGTGCGTGCACGTTTGGGCATCGGATACCTGCCCCAGGATTCAAGTATCTTCCAGGGATTAACGGCAGAAAAAAACATTAGTGCGGTTTTAGAGCTGGGGCCCAAAACCCGGCAAGAGCAAAAGCAGCGCCTGGAAGAATTGCTGGATGAATTTGGATTACAACGTGTACGAAGCGCCCCAGCACCCGCTCTATCAGGGGGGGAACGGCGTCGCGTAGAGATTGCACGCGCACTCGCATCTGACCCAAAATTTATTTTGCTGGATGAGCCTTTTGCTGGGGTTGACCCCATAGCGGTTTCTGACATTCGATCCCTGGTAAGCAAGATAAAAACCCATGGAATTGGCGTTTTAATTACAGATCATAATGTCCGTGAAACCCTTGAGGTTGTTGATCGTGCCTTTATCATATTTGACGGTAAAATTTTGAAATCCGGCACCCCGAGAGAGATTATTCAGGACCCAGCTGTTCAACAACACTACCTTGGGGACTCTATGAAACGATCTATTCACCTGACCAACGATGAATAAAGCAAAAGTCCGCAAGCAACTTCTGCTACAACGTGCAAGAGCGCACAAAGTTGAGCATCAGAACCCCATCCCCCAAATGCGCGCGTACCTAGAGACCAGAATGCAGCCAGGTCATATTTTGGGAACCTACAACCCTATCCGTACAGAGCGCGACCCCTCCCCACTGCATTCCATCATGCCTTTCCCCATTGCCTTTCCAAAGGTTATGTCTCCAGAAAGCCCTCTCTGCTTTTTCTTAACAGACAGCCCTGATGATTTTGAAATAGGCGCTTTTGGGGTGCGAGAACCAAAGGAAACTCTGCCTCAGGTCATCCCTGATCTCCTATTGGTGCCAATGGTTGGGTTTGACCAGATTGGTTATAGATTAGGTTATGGCGGTGGGTTTTATGATCGAACCCTGGCTAAATTTTCGTCCCTAAAACCTATTATTTCAGTTGGTTTTGCCTATGATGGTCAGCGCAGTGAACATTCGCTTAACTTTGAGGAAACAGATTTGGCGTTGGACACAATTATGACACCTACGACACTCTATGAATTTGAAAATGATCGTTGTCAGGAGACTTTATGGTCTTAAGAATTGCTGTTTTGGTGATGTCGTCGGCCGCGCTGGCCGCGCAGCTGCCGCTGAACATCTCCCTAAAGTAAAATCTGATCTAAAATTAGATGCGGCAATTTTGAATATTGAAAATGCAGCTTCGGGCTTTGGTTTTAATGCTAAAATGGTTGAAGATTTCCAGATGGCGGGTGTTGATGCCATGATAACGGGGAATCATGCGTTTGACCAAAAGGACGCCAGCCAACTTCTTTCAACGCTGCCTAATCTCATTCGCCCCGCCAACTATCCAGAGGGAACGCCGGGTACCGGTCTATGTGAGGTCCATACCCCTAAGGGCACAATTATTGTTGCACAGGTTATGGGGCGGCTGTTTATGAATCCGCTCGACTGCCCGTTCAAAGCCATTGATAACCTACTTTCCACCCATAGATTGGGGCATACGTGCAAGGCCATTGTGGTAGATATTCATGGCGAAGCAACATCGGAAAAGATGGCCATGGGCCATCATCTTGATGGGCGGGTAACTTTGGTTGAGGGTACACATACCCATGTGCCGTCAGCTGATACCATGATCCTGCCAAAGGGGACGGCTTATCAAACTGAATTGGGTATGACGGGTGACTATCATTCGGTTATAGGATTTGATCCAGAGGTTCCCCTCAGGCGGTTTTTGACAGGCCGAAATGGGGGGAAATTGACCCCTGCATTAGGCGATGCCACCCTTTCAGGGGTCTATGTAGAGGTGGATTTGACCACTGGATTGGCAAAAAGGGTTGCCCCCATCCGCATTGGTGGAAAATTGCATCAGGTTTTTCCACATAGCCTAAACTGAGTCCCAGAGCGGGTTTTCGACTCGAGACACAAAAAAAATCCCCAATCAATTCGACTCGGGTCAAGGAAAAGTTCTTCCCCCGAGTCCCAAACCGTGAGAAAGGCCATATATAGGGGCCGGGATAAAATCGACTCGGCCATAATGTACTGAACCTAAGGGGTCGTCTTGGACACTGTCTTTGATACATTTGCGGAGAATCCATCGACACTGTCGAGGATGTTCTGACCCCTGATGAGGGGATTCAGCTATCCCGCCCCAGTTCGCGGGAATTGCTGATCGTGACGCCAGGTCAGTGGGCATCCTACCGCCTCCATTGCTTTTGGCAAACAGAGCTTCAAGCCCTTCATACAGCCGCCATGATGGAACTCACCATTCAAGATGAGCAAAAATCAAATATTATGGAGCTTATGTGCCTCATCAACGCACGGCTCTGGATTGGACATTTTGAACTTTCTGATGAGGAGACGATGCCTGTTTTCCGTCATGGCCTCCTCCTGCGGGGGCAAGAACGTGTCGCTAGGGAACAGGTTGAGGATTTGATGGAAGTTGCCATTGGTGAATGCGATCGCTTTTACCCTGCGTTCCAACTTGTGCTCTTAGCTAATCAAACGCCTCAGCAAGCTCTTCAGGCCGCACTTATCGAAACAGTGGGCGAAGCCTAACGCATTTAAGCAGGACCACTCTATGACGAAACCAAATATCCTCTTTATTGGTGGTGGAAAAATGGGGGGGGCCATTATTGCAGGGCTCCTGAACGATGGTTTTGCGGCTGACAATATAAGTGTCGTTGACCCTGCTTTACCGAACCTTGGCAAGGTTAGGGTCCTATCACATATAGAGGCGCTGGAGACAGCTAAATTTGGTGCCGTGGTTTTAGCTATAAAGCCGCAAATCATGGCAGATGTCCTGCGGCCTATTGCCGAACAACTCACCAATAACCTTCTTATTTCTATTGCGGCGGGAAAGACCCTCGAATTTTTTCAGGGCATTTTTGGATCAGAGGCGCGAATTGTTCGGGCTATGCCCAATCTTCCCGCCTCCATCGGTGCAGGTATGACAGGGTGGATCGGCAATTCCCACCTCACCAACGCAGATCGGTCCTTAACCCAAATCATTTTGGGGGCAGCTGGCCAAGCCCATGAACTTCAATCAGAGGACCAAATTGATGCCTGGACCGCCATTGCAGGTAGCGGGCCGGCCTATGTCTTTCATTTTTTGGAATGCCTTAGTGCAGCGGCCCATGACCTGGGCTTTAATCCTGAACTTAGCAACGCACTTGCCCAACAAACCATTTTGGGCGCTGCGAAACTTGCCAACCAATCCTCTGAGAGTTTCACGACATTAAGAGAAAACGTTACCAGTCCTGGCGGAACAACCGCTGCGGGGCTGGAGAGACTAACCCAAAATCTTGATTTAATAGTGAAAGACGCCTGCGTTGCGGCTTATGCGCGTGCTAAGGCACTCAAATAATACCAATTCTCATGAACGTTGACAGGTTCCTGAGACTTTCATGCTTCACGGCAGAAACGCTGCGCGTTTCGCCTCCAGGGGC
>NW_028283344.1:0-17083 GCF_059441175.1 Urocampus carinirostris
CTTACTTTTACTCAAGCCATTATTTAAATGACTTATTTTACTTCTACTTCAGTCTCTCTCTCTCTCTCTCTCTCTCTTCCACCCCTATTCTTCCACTCTCTGTCTCTGTCTCTTTCACTCTCCGTGTCTCTCTTTTTCTCTTCATTCTTTGCTCTTTGTCTCTTTCTCTCTCTGTGTCTTTTTAACTTATTTTGCTCTAATTTCCTTTTATTCCTTTGCTCTCTTTTCTCTTTCTCTCTTCCTACCCGTTGCGCTTTCTTTTCTCTTTTCTCTCCTTCTGTCTTTCTATTTCTCTTTGGATTTATTTCTTCCTCTCCCTTTCTTTCCCCCTTTCTCATGACTTCTCTTTTTATCTCCTTTGTTTCTCACGCTCTCTCTCTCTCTCTCTCTTCCACCCCTATTCTTCCACTCTCTGTCTCTTTCACTCTCCATGTCTCTCTTTTTCTCTTCCTTTGTTGCTCTTTGTCTCTTTCTCTCTCTGTGTCTTTTTAACGTATTTTGCTCTAATTTCCTTTTATTCCTTTTCTCTCTTTTCTCTTTCTCTCTTCCCACCCTCTGCGCTTTCTTTTCTCTTCTCTTCTTCTTTTTTTCTATTTCTCTTTGGATTTCTTTCTTCCTCTCCCTTTCTTTCCCCCTCTCTCATGACTTCTCTTTTTATCTCTTTTGTTTCTCACGCTCTCTCTCTCTCTCTCTCTCTTTCTCTTTCTTTGTCTCGCCCTCTCTCCTTTTCCCTCCCTCTTTCTCTTTCTTTGTCTCGCCCTCTCTCCTTTTCCCTCCCTCTTTCTCTTATTTCTTTATCTCTCTTTTTCTTCCTCTTTAATCTACTAGTCCGGCCCCCGACAGAATGTTTGTTCTACCGTGTGGCCCCCGAGTTAAAATGAGTTTGACAACCCTGGGCTAGACTGTATTTGCAATGCAAAAGTAACACCAATAAAGTAGGCATGTTGACCTGAAAACAAATAAAAAATAATAATAATAGAAATTAAGAACTAAAAGATTTGCAGACCATGTTTAACCTAAAAAACACACAACTTGTTTTTAAGCAAATAATCCTTACAATTGGATTGGTTTGGCTGAACAACATTGGCACGAAAAAAAGTCTTATCCATAGAACTTCACACCAATGATTCTCTATGAATAATAATGGCAGCTACCCCTCCCTCAAGAAATTATTTTCAAAGAGGTGTTAACGGGCAATTATCTACTTTCTCTGTTTTCTTTAGTATAGAGTGAAGTCATAAAATTATACATATTTGTCAATGTAAATTAAAAAAAAAACAGCCCTTTGAAACTCCTTGTGACAAAGGGCTATATAAATAAACGCGACTTGACTTGCAAATAAATCCATTTTGTTATACTCGTTTGAACAGAAATTCCAAACTTTATTTTAAATAGGTTTCTAAATTTTAACCTGTTTTTTTAAACAAATCTACAGTTAAAAAGCAAATTCTCGTGATTCATTTTCGATTTTGTACAAATAGGTCTATTCTGTTATATTAAGTTGAACAAAATTTCCCAAATTTCTCTGAAATAGGGTTTTGTCCTTTTAAAACTTTAAAAATCAAAAACAAATATACAGTTAAAAAGCAATTTCTCGTAATTCTTTTTAGATTTGGTACACAAAATCCACTAGGGTTTGAGGATAAACAGATTGGAATTTGGTGCTTTAAGAGAAAGGTCAAAGAGGCAAAGGAAGAAGATGAGCGGATTTGGCACACATGGCAGCAAGGATTTAAGGATAAACTTGGGCATGAAATTACAATTTGCAGGCTAACCATACTGTAAGTGTATTCGTCTTTACAAAATCCACATTGTTAGGTACACCAGAAGGATATAATACTATCATTTTAGTTTCACAAACACTGAAGATGAAACATTTGTGCGGAAATATCCTTTTCACATATCACTGCCACATTAATGCAATTTGTTAGTTGAACTGGCCAAATTCAAGCACTTTTTAAGGACGTTGAAAGACAAACCTCCAATTTCTCCAGGACCCTAAGAAGTAGAAAACCGGTGCGAATGATGTATTATGCAGATTCACAAATATGTTTGTAATTTACATATGCATTTTTTAATTTTACATGTGCATTTATCAACATTTTTAGATCTTGAGTAAATCGCAAATACATTTGTGGATCTGGACAACATGTCTGCAATTTTTTTAGATGAATCCCTCCCCACATACAGAAGGTGTTGGAAATTATTTAGTTTGCATTTTCATCTGCAGGAAGCTTTTAACACATGCAATTTAAAACTTAGAAACGCTACGATTTTTTGCATGGACTACAATGAATGTCCATAATTGATACGTAATCATTGCACAGATACACATTCCATAATGCTCTTAAGGTGTAGTATGCACCTGTCCTCTTGGGCGTGACCTGTATGGTGCAATGGCGCGTCATAGAACAACGCCATAAAACCTAATACCAGCTGCCGATAATCACGAGGGAAAACACAATGACAAAGTGAAGCCAGAGAGCTATGTTGGTGTCATTTTTAGGCAGACTTGTTTTATTTTTATTCATTTAATGCAAGGTATATTGAGTCAGACTGCTGAGAAAAATGCAGACAATTTCGAGCATTTACAAGCACGTCACCCAAAATTCAAGCACTTTCCAAACTTCAAAAACACAACAATAAAATTCCAGCATTTCAAAGATTTCAAGCAACTGCATTAACCCTGAATCTTACATCTACCTAGAAGAGTAAAGAAAATTACATGAATGAATTTTTATTGTTTCATGGGGCGGCAGTAGCTCAAGAGGTAGAGCGCTCGTCTTGGGATCAAGAGATCGCAGTGAGAGTATCTTGAGATGTAGGTTTGGTTTTGTCATTAGTTTGAAACCAAATCACAACCAAACACACATAAATCTTTTGAAAAATAGGGGAAAGGCAGAGGCAAACATGTTGGTCCTATGCATCAGCGCTTCAACAGTGAGCGTGGTTTAATCCTTTCTGCACTACTATATGAACGAGAAGTTGATCAATTTATCACATAATATTGATGAAGACAAAACAATGATTGTTCGATATTGGTGGGTACACGTCAACTCATTCCATGACAAATCTAGACCCTTGAGTGAGTCTATATTGTAACCCGCACTAGAATACAATTGCCATGCCAAGATGTCTGAGTCATGCAGTTTATACTGCAGTAATACAAACGTTATGTACTTGAATAGATACTGGTTAGCAGAGTGGGATGCTCATCTTACACAGCTCTGCTCTCAGTGAAAAGTAGAAAAAGGAAAGAAAAAAGCAATTAAACATCACAAGACACTTGTTCAGATTTTACTAAACAAAATTGCTTTTTACATCCTCAACAGATGTGCAAACTTTTAGGACAGATCTGCAAGAGTCCTAAAATGACCAAATCCAAAAGGGGGGATTTTGCATTTTTGGTACGACGTGCTAGGATGAAAGTGGAGCTAAATGGAACAAGCCACATGGGTTCTGGAATACTCATGAGTAAAAGAACCCCGCTGAATATTTAATGCTTAAGAGCAGACTTTGAAGTTTGACTTTGAGGGCCATGTTTTAGTCAGGAGGGACTTAAGCAATAAGATATTTTGTTCCTTGCTTCCTTCCTACTGTACTCCCTTTTCATTGAACAGTACTTGGCCCATTGGCCTTACATTAAGTGTAGCCACTAACAGGCAATTATACGATCTTTTATGATCAATTACATGTATCCAGTCCAGAATTCTTATATTAGGTACCCTCAGGCGCTTGTATTGTTAGTAACAACAGAGCGATGGTATCTGTAAAAATGATCCATTCACTGTATGCATGCAATGTGAAAATGGATCTCTGGCTTTTGTCTGCCTGTCTCAACCCATCTAAAAGTTGCTAAAGAAAACACAAAAGAAATCAGCAGTACATTACCAAATGATTATTAACCTTACAACATGTAATGCATGCAAATTTAATGTTTTTAGCAATCATTTTTAAACTATAATTAGAGCAGAACATTCTGTAATGTTTTTTATGGTGGCCTCAATTCCCAGAATTTGATTGTGATGCTTGACTGACTTAAATATCTATCCAAATTATTTTTGTATCCTTTTCACACCAGTAGAAAACAAATACAACTACCTAAGATATACAGTATTCCACAAAACTGATTACACCATCACATTTCTGCCGATATTTAATCATAATGTTTAATTGAACAACACTGAAGAGATATCCCTTTGATGCAATGAAAGGTAGTCTGTTTGAAGCAATGACAGTGTAAATGTATTTCCCCCCTTAAAAAACTCATAATATAGCCATTAGTAGCTAAACCCTGGTAACAAAAGTGATTACACCCTAAAGTAAATGTTCTTGATGTTCAATATGTTGTGTGTCCAATATGATATTGTAAAACCACCTTAAACCTCCTGGCCATTGATTTCACCAGAGCCTCACAAATTGCCACTGGGATGCTCTTCCACCCCTCCATGACAACATGACTTAGCTGGGGGATATTCAAGATCCTGTGCTTCCCCATTTTCCGCTTGACAATGTCCCGTGGATTTAGATCTGGAGACATACTTGCCCGGTTCATACGGTTTACCCTTAGCCCCTTTTGAAAAGCCTCGGTCATCTAAAAAAGTGTATTTGAAGTGATTGTCAGGCAGGAACATTGCCCTGCCACACAGTTTCTGGAGGAAGGGTGTCATTATCTGCTCCAGGATTCCATAGTAGATTATTGAGTTTGTGTTTCCCTTAGTGCAATGACACTCCCCAATTCCAGTTGCACTCATGCAACCCCAAACCATGACATTCCCAACACCATGCTTGACTTAAAGCACGACAAAAACATGTTTGTACTTCTCGCCTGGTTTCCGCCACACATGTTTTACACCATCTGAGCCAGGAAAAAATAATCATCAGACCAGATATATACAGTCTTTCCAGTGAGGCATGGTCTTTGTTGACATACTCTTTTCACTGTGTCAAAGTGATGTTTCTTCAGTGATGTTACATTAAGCATTCTATTAAAATCTCTGCAGTAATGTAAGGTTTGTACTCACTTTTGTGACATACTGCAAGCTACGAACTACAGTACACACAGTTGTCAACGTGTACGATTTTATCGTACTTTATACAATATTTTGCTAAAATACTTCAATATGATCATATGAATCAAAAAAATACAATGTTCAATTAATAAACAACTTTTTGCCTACCTTATATAAAAATAATTTAATTCAATTAAACATAATTTTATCTGCCATTGTTAACAAAATATCGCTCATACGCATTGGTTTGTACCCGAGATTAGTTTAGGCCTAGATTTGGACGCAGTGTAAATATTGCAGAATCACAGACTAAAAAAAAAAGAAAAATAGTAGGTCTGCTAATTGTAAAACAAGTATCTTGAGAAATGAAGTAAATTTATTGAAATGGCAGGAAGAGTAAAAGCGCCTTGCAGTCCTTGAAAGACTATTTTACATAATGGAACTTGCAGCACCTTCAATGCTGTTCTACAGCAAGTATTTTGTTTACAAATATTTATTAAAATTTCCATAGACAAAAACTAATCTGTCAGACAGACAGACGACAGACAATGAAATTTTTGTTTACACTGTGTCTTTTGAACCTTTATGAATATATAAATATATATATATATATTTATTCAGGGCAGCACGGCGGTGCAGTGGTTAGTGCGTGTGCGGCACAGTTCTGAGGTCATGAGATGACATTCCAAAAACATGCATGTTAGGTTAATTGGTCGGTCCAAATTGTCCCTAGGTGTGAATGAGCGAGTGAGTTGTCTGTCTCTGTGTGCCCTGTGACTGGCTGGCAACCAGTTCTGGGTGTCCCCTGCCCACTGCCCGAAAAAAGCTGGGATGGGCTCCAGCACCCCAGCGACCCTACTGAGGATAAGTGGTGCAGATAATGGATGGATGGATATATTGATTTATTCATTTATTTATTCGTGTATATATATATATATAAATAATACAAAGGACATTTGACATCACATTTTACCTAAATCTTGAGTTTAATCAATACCTATGTCAGACGCTGATAACATTATTACACCAATTTTTTTTTTTTTTAATTTTTTTTTTTACAGAAATACCTTCAAATTACAACAAAATATTTTCCAGATCATTCAAATAAAAGGCAGCAGATGCCAGTATATATTGGCCACTATCACAAATACCGGTACCCAATACCTTAAAAAAGTCTGGTATCTGTAGTCACCTATCCCTAATTTCCAATTTCCTCATATGTAAGGGACGTTTACTGACTTGCATTTGTGTGATTGTGTCGTTACTTCATTGCATCATGGGAAAAATCCCATTTGCTCAAATATTTACCAAATGACGTTGCTATTCTCTCTTTTTGTCATTGTACTCTAGCTTCATGATTGAAAACTGGCTGTAAGGACAAATGTTGTATTACCACAGCACCAAAACCATTGTGATTGAGAGTGGGAGCCTTGAAAGGAAAATCTAAGACTTTTCCACATGTTTGCTCTCTGCCCAACAACAGGAGATGAAATGTATTCCTGCAGCGCCACGGTCAATACAAAATTGCTTGGTGATGTCGCAATTTACACAAGAGACTGGAGGCGAGTTGATGTAGGCAACACACAGATGAAAGCTAATTAAGCCCCTATGGCATTATCTTGAGATGATGAATTTAAAAAGCGCTATAAATGTTCACTTGTTTAATCATACAAATCAAACCACTGTACATGTCTTTATCCTTTCATTTATGACTACAATACTTCCAGTTAGGATCGCACGAGAGCAATTGCTCACATTTGCCTTTAACAAATATTGAGAGCAGCGTTTGGCAACTATTTGGAGTTGAGGGATGCATTGGGTCAACAAATTAGACCAAGGGGCCGATCCAGGAGACCTATCCAATTTTTCATTTAGGAATAAATATACATGCAGTTATATTTCTTTATATTTGTTTTTAAATAGATGTGTTGAATAGATTTGTTTTTAAATTCTCACAATCAAAGCAAAATAATGAATTAGGTCCCTGTTTTAATCACTGTATTTGACATTTAGATTTTTAAGTCGAGACCGGGTGGAGACATATGTTGGCCTGGAGAAGAATGGGCGCCACCAGGCTGTACTGTCCCAGGACACAACACAGGAAATGGTGCCCCTATGACCCAAGTAGTTAAGAGTTCAGACCCAACCAACCAACCCAACAGTATTACTGTAGTTTTATATTTCAGTATTTTGTAGTATTTTTGTAGGATCTTCATATGATTTTTGTAGTATTTTTTGTGTATTTCCACAGAAGATTTTTTGTAGTATAGCTGTGGTATGTTTGTAGTATTTAGGCTGTGATTTTGTATGGGCCTGTTTAGAACCTTCACTCATAAACACTGGTGTACTACCCACTTTACTTTTTTTATGGTACTTTGACGCCAACATGTAGGCGTTAGGGAAAACTGCATTTGCCTCCAGGTACAAGTCATTTTGACCAACGTTTTTGTCATAAATAAGTAAGGTGCGAGCTAAGTTCTTTTGTAAAAATGACAGAAAATACTGCAAACAAGGATATCAATATAGAGAAAAGGAAGTGCGTGCACTTACTTGCATAGCTCTGCCCATCCTAACGCTCACCCAATCAAATTGCTGTTCATTATGAAGTCCTTGGGCAGATTTCATACAGGCTGACCCCACAGGCTAGCTAAATTCTGTTTGGATTCAAACTCTGACCTAAAAACACTGGTAGGAGTGTAAACAAATAGATAAAATATATCATGAAAAGTACGACATATGGAGAATAAATGTAAACATGTATACACGTAGGAAAAGACGCGCCTCGGCCGAGTCATACCTAAGACTTATAACATTGGTAAAATGGCGGCGCCCTCTGTTGGCTGCGGCTGCATCGGCTCGCTACAACGGGTCAGGTGTATCGACATTTCGTTCTGTGTACATTGTTACACAGAATGACAATACAAAGGAAATTATTATTATTATTATTATTATTTAAAATGGAATTGACATTTGTTACAACTATGATAATGATGGCTGGTTATTTTAGGCCAGCAGAGAAGGAATGGCTGGGCTCGACGGCCCACCATTGATATAGTTTCTCTCACACACACACTCACACACACTTACACAATATGCTATGAAATAATATAAGTCCAAGTGTCAGTCCAATAGAGATCATCCATAAAACATGATTCGGATAAGCAAATGTCACACTGGCTGAAACATTGTTCCAATGTCCCAGAGTCCCACTCAAGCTTTGAGATTGACTCCCTGAATAGAACAGAATTCTACTGTGTGCTCCTTATCAGATTGCTGCCTCCTCTGCATCTTAAAACTTGGATTTTTTTTTTTTCCATCACGTGTCAGAAATCTTTATACATGAGCCCTACATTGAATATACAATGTGAATTGTCTGAGGTGAGTTAATGAAGAGTAAATAATCGAACAAGGGATGACTTTTCTACCTCAGGGTGTTTTTTAACATCCAGGTTGTGACATCCAAATTGTGAAACGTGTAAAAAAAAAAAATAATAATAACAATAACGATGTTGCCCATAAGGCAATTTCTTTTTACATACATATTTTCAGCAATTTATACAAGGGCTTTATGGGGTGGTATATGTTTTCTTTGCGGAAAGAAGAATCAGAGAAGGCCGAGACTCCATGCGGCCAAATTCCAGGGCACGCCAAATGTCCTCAAAGGTAAACCAAGCAAAGATTTCACAACAAACTGTTTTTGGTGCAGGGGCAAAAAACATTTAACTTTTGACATGCTATTAAAGAATTACCGGTTTTCCAATCAAGTTGATTGTTTTAACACTGAGTTTTTGATTCATTTGTTGCCTATAAATTTTTCCTTTCGACTGATCAAACGATAATCATCATTGACTGCAAATCAATGTTTTGGAGTAATTTTTTCATTGTGTTCTCTTTGTTTGTGTGTTGTTTAAGTTTCTTCTGTAGATTGGTAAAATAAAACTCCATAAATCCAAGGTGTGTGTCTTCATTAAAGTGTATTGAACTATCAAGAACAGTAAAAGAAATTCACTTAAAATTGCTATGTAGCCAATCCTTCAAATTGTGTGACTGTTTCACTGTTACAACTATCTGCAAAACAAATATGGTGCTCCAAAAAGGTGAGACGAGTTTTGAAAATAATAAAATCTCTCCTTATTTTAATAGATCAATCCATTATTTGTTCAAATAATTTATTTACCTCCCAATTATTGCTACATGGTAGTTTACGTCATTTGATGTTTTCCTCAAAAGTGGAAAGTAGAATATTTTCTGGATTAAGTATGTGTTAACAATGCCCAACTGAGTTCAAACAGCCTTCATAAAAAAAAAAGTCCACAGCGCCTATTGGCTTTTATGTTACTTTTACCAATGCTGTTCCGGGACTCGCAACGTATTAGGTTGGAGGAAAGAGGAGGACAAGGGGGGAGGTTGTAGAATGACTTTATGATTGTCACCAAATTTTTTTAGAGTAGCAAGAAAATGGTAAAAGTAAGAAAAGGCGTGTTTCAAATACAGTCCAAACGCCAAGACAAACTCCGCAAAAGAGAGTTTATTTGAGCGGATCTAAAATATGCATGAACTGACTGAAGCTGAAGCTGCATTTATGAGTTTGAGCCAAGGGATGGCGCCAGAAGGCAACATATTTGCAAATTCCGAACAGTGTCTTTAAACAAGGAACTATGACCAGTGGGCAGCACGGCGGCGCAGTGGTTAGCGCTTGTGCGGCACAGTTCATGTCATGGGAACCTGTCGTGGGTTCAAATCCAGCTCCAGACTTCCTGTGCGGAGTTTGTATGTTCTCCCCGTGCTTGCGTGGGTTTCCTCCGGGCACTCCGGTTTCCTCCCACATTCCAAAAACATGCATTTCAGGTGGATTGGCCGGTCTAAATTGTCCCTAGGTGTGAATGAGCGAGTGAGTGAGTTGTCTGTCCCCGTGTGCCCTGCGATTGGCTGGCAACCAGTTCAGGGTGTCCCCTGCCCACTGCCTGGAGATGGCTGGGATGGGCTCCAGCCCCCCCGCGACCCTAATGAGGATAAGCGGTACGGCTAATGAGATGAGATGAGACTATGACCAGTCCCTGTTTGAAAAATTCAGCTAAAACAAAAATTGTTGCCTTGGGGTTTGAACAATTATCCAGTGTATTGCTTGTAATTGTCTGGATTAGAAAACATTGCATTTAATTAGTGTAATCTTCCAATTTCACAAATTTCAAATTAGTGCTAAAACATATTTTGTTTTTTTTTTATGTGATTCAATAAATTTTAAAACATGGTAAACATAAAAAGGACATTCATCTTTTTTTTAATAACTTGCTGTATTCCATAAGAAAAAAAGATGATGCAATGTGGACACAAATATTCCTTCATTTTCTATTAGGACATTGCTCGTATCCATAGGCAACAGACGGTAGAGTATTATAAGTGGTGACTCAGTGGATGAGTCAAATTGACCGACTTACCATGAGTGGTCTTAATGTGAAATGTTAAAAAAAAAATGTACGGGCTGCAACAAGGAATCGATGAAATTGATTAAAATTTATAATTACAAGCTTTGGCAACGGATTTCATCCTCGATTCCATGTGTCGCAAGATTTATACTCCACTTAGCATGTTAAATCAATGGGGATTGAATTTCGTCATGAGGACATGATTGCAGTACCCCTTTGATCCAGCTGAGGGCAACTCAAGACCACATTTTGAATTGAATTAAATTTAATTGTCTTGTCATTTGATATCAACGTTATGAAACAGTGTATGAAAGTATTACATGGAATTCGAGGGTAAATAAGTGATAAAGACTTTAAAGAGAAAATAAGAGGGTCAGGATAAATAACAAAAAATAATTAAAAAGTAGCGCTAAGCTATAATCATAGTGCAACGAAGAGAATAGTGCATCTTAACAATACTGCAATGAAAAGTAGCACAATAACATTTAGCAGCAACAACAAAAAAATTCAAATAAGTCAAAAGAAAAATATTTTCACAGTTTTGCACGCTTGTTCACGGTGGTGAATGCCTTCGGGAAGAAACTGTCTCTGAGCCTGTTAGTCGTAAGTTTTAAGTGACCTGTAGTGTCTACCAGACAAGAACAGGTCAAAGAGGTGGTGGCGAAGAGTGAGAAGAATCTTTTATAATTTTGTTGCACAACATCCCCTGGATCGTGTAATAAAAGTCTGTAGTTTGCAATAGTCTTTGTTCAGTGCAGCCCTTTGAGATTAAGGGCTATACGAATAAATATGAAACTGGTTTACTTTACTTTAACTGTCTAGTGAATGCCATTTTACACCTGAACCAACTTACTATGCTATATAAACACAACATTGCCCTACCGCAGCCAGAGAGAGCATTTAGTTTACATTTATTGCAAAAATCAAAACTTTGGACCTATAGACTCGCTTCTTGCTTTGACATACTCAGAAATGTATGGGTGGCTGGCTTATATGCCCAATGGGCCGGATCCGGCCTGCGGGCGGTATGTTTGACATGCCTATGTTAAAAAGTTTCTCCACATCTATGTTTGACATGAATTGCGTGCGTAAAAGAGCTTATATAGTATTTTATTGCAAAACTTCCTGTTTTTTTCCATTCTTTAACATTTGTTGGTGAAATAGTGAAGAGACAGTCAATGAAGACTTCCCAAAACGTGTGCTTCACATTTCCCAATAGCGGCAGTGCAGCCATGTAAGGCGCAAACCTGGGGCATTAGGGGTTCAGTGTCTTACCCAAGGACACTTCGACATGTAACACGGAGGAGCCGGGATTCGAACTGCGATCTCTTGATCCCAAGACGAGCGCTTTACCTCCTGAGCTCCTACCTGACTTGATTCGGTGACAAACTTGTAGTAGCACTTTGGTCCGGCAGAGTGCGCCTCGAGACCGTGTATTGATGCACGAGGTCCTCATGATTGATACATCACTTGCATTCTCCTCAGACATCTCTTTTTTCGCACTTTATAAAAAGAGTATGTTACATATTTGCAGGAGTATGGTATACATTTGTATGTATTAGTGTTTATTGTTACGCTATTTGACAAACATTTGGGTTTTGTTATTGTTTTAGATTATATGATTTCCTTTAGTTGTTCTATCTACGGGGCAGCACAGTGGGGCAGTGGTTAGCGCGTGTGCAACACAGTTCTGAGGTCGTAAGATCAAACCTCCTGTGTGGAGTTTGCATGTTCTCCCCGTGCTTGCGTGGGTTTCCTCCGGGCACTCCGGTTTCATCCCACGTACTGAGGATAAGTGGTGCAGACAATGATTGGATGTTCTATGTATCCAAAACTTCAATATTTGAATAACATGTTTTTAAAAATCCAATTCTCAAGTAATGGAAAAAATAACTGACTGACTGTTTTGTCTGTATACACAAAGGATTCACATGACTGGCACTCCATCGGTAGCTTTCTTGTCTTCTCTGTGTCTGATTTGTTTAACACTTATCTAATCAATAACAGGAAAATGTCAACCGCTTTAAAGGAGCCACGTGGTGGGCTGTGTTCTCTCCTTTAACGCAGAGCACATCTGCAGCAAATCAGTTAGAAGGTCTGTTGTCAAAATGCTCAAATGTGCTATGAGTGGGAGTTGGGGTAGGGGTGATTATTTGAACCTACTGGCTAAAAAGAAAACTCCATTACTACACGAGCATTTTTAAATATGCATTGGTCAAGTACTTTTAATTAATTTTACAGGACATGAGGCTAACCTACAGGGAGCTTAGATGATTGTCGACCATCTTGCTTCTAAGGGTACTCGAAGAAAACAACTTTTGAGAGGGTAGGGAAAGGAAGAAAAATGATGCAGGTTGGTCACCTGAGTCTCCGGAGCTTGTAATCTTCCTTGTGCTTTTTAGTAGGGTAAACATTTGCTGTTTTGCGGTTTACTTATCCCGGTTTACCGACTTCATGGATTTTTATTGTGCATTGTGTTCTGCATTCTGATTTGCTAAAAAGTGGCCCGCCCCTTTTCTGCTTGTCAGCCTGCGCGCCAATGATATGGCGGTCTGAGTCGTTCGCATACGTAAAACAGCTCGACGAACCTACATTTTGTAAGCGCAAATCTTTTTCATTTTCAAGTTTCGGTAAAAGTCATCATGTCAACAAAACGCCATAAAAGTACCATCTCTCTTATTGGCAATAAAGTTAAACCTCTCAACCCACTAAACTTGCTCTGGAGCCACATGCGGGTCTTTGGCATTCCCTAGTGGCTCTCTTTTTCAAAAATGATTGACAATGGAAAAATATATGGTTTCTGTAGGAGGAACCGGAAGGTTGAGGCAGTTTTCCATAATGTCCACATGAGGACAGCAAAATATCATGCAACTTCGATTGTGTCCTTAATCCATCCAGTTGTGCAATTAAACGACTAGATTATATTTACAGTCATAATTTGACGGCACAAAAAATATTTGTAAGAAATATTATAAAGTTAAGTTCTTTTATTTGTCAAGTATTTTAGCCTGTAAATTCTCATCTCATCTCATTAGCTGCACCGCTTATCCTCAGTAGGGTTGCGGGGGTGCCGGAGCCCATCCCAGCAATCATCGGGCAGTGGGCAGGGGACACCCTGAACTGGTTGCCAGCCAATCGCAGGGCACACAGGGACAGACAACTCGCTCGCTCATTCACACCTAGGGACAATTTGGACCGGCCAATCCACCTGAAATGCATGTCTTTGGAATGTGGGAGGAAACCGGAGTGCCCGGGGAGAACAAACAAACTCCGCACAAGAAGTCCGGTAGCTGGATTTGAACCCACACAGGAGATTCCCAAGACCTTAGAACTGTGCCGCTAACCACTGCGCCACCGTGCGTTTTTTTTTTAAAAGGTTATAGGGTACAGTCAAGTCATTTGTATAGCCTTTAATCACAAGAAGTCACAAAGGGCTGTAAAGACTATTATTATTCCAGCACTTTTATGGTTGACTAAATACTTGAGCCTGTGATTTAGGGTTGTTCTTGAGTAAAAAAATGAAATAAACAAATAAAGGTTTATACTTTGCGGGTTTAGACTACCACCGCACAAACCTTACAAAAAAATGAGGGATCACTGCATTACACAATACAGCGACATCTATTTGTCAAATATTAGACAATGTTCATTTAAGGCCAGCAAAATGTTGCCACAAGGGCACGTCCATCACGAAATTTGAGTGCATCGCTTGCAAGCCTAACTCTCATCCCTTTCATGTAGAGTCCGATGAGAGCACACTGCTCTTTGTAACCATGGCAACAGCCAAGAGTCGTAATTCTATTGGTAGTATTGGTACGAGGGCAACTAAAAGCTCAACAGCAGCATTTGGATGTTGTTAGGGCGACCGAAAGCCACAAAGCGGCGCTGTTGAACAGTTTAAGTCTCACTCCCAAGAGATGGAGGCGGCGTACGGGGAGAAAGCAATAGTGAGACTGCAGGTCCGGCCTGCCCCGGCTACATATCAAGTCACCCGTGCCGAGCTTGTATCTCACCAACACCAGATCCATCACCCATGAACCTGATGGCCTGGAGCTTCAACTCATAGGAAACCGCCCAGTTACTCCAACTAGGGTGCAGCTTTGCCTGCTGCTCTCTAACATCACTTTCTTATACTGAAAGGCCAACACTCCGATTACATTGCACCTTTGCATAGCTAGAATAAATATCATTAATTCAGTCATTTGCTCTGTTTTCATTTGTAGATCTAGAACTGTTATTTTGTTACAGTTATATCTTATATGTTATTGATATCTCTTAATAAACCAAATGTTTCTACTTTGCGGGTTATGACTAACGCGGGACTTTTTGGGATGCAACAGCAGCGAAAAACCAGGGATTACTGTACACCAAAATAGCAGCATCAACTCTTTTATGAAAGTATCATACATGTTAACCTCAGCCAATTGCTTGATTTGTTTTTGCAATTCCCTTTATTAATTGCTTCAACGGTAACCATTTATTATTAATCTTTTTTTTTTGTTGCAAAACCATGATTTACCAATATATATGTTGTTTAAAATGTTTTTCTGATGTTTTTTTTAAATGACAAACAATAATAATAATAATAAAATAATACGTAACGGAACTCAAGATCCAGGATACAGGTGCAAGTGTGCACAATCAGTGATTGACTTTTGGAAAGAGAAGTCAAACATTTGCAACTCTTTCACAATGTCTACAAATCGCCAAAGTAAAATGAACTGTTGCAGAGGTTTTAGAGCTGTAAACTGGTCACCACTAATTGTTCCACTTTTAGGAAAATGGGTAAATTACAATGTTGATTTAGGACCAGGTAATGCTTCATGCTACTGTGCGAGATGTTTTCCAGCCAAGAAGCCCCTGCCAGTCTTCTGCAGGCATGAGATTGAAAAAAAAAAAAAAAAAAAAAAAAAAGAAGAAAAATAATCAGGCGAGAATAAACCCTATTTCTATGTGTTACAATGTTACAATAGATTACTTAATGGTAGTAGTACTTGCAGTGATTCTTTCAGTTTGGGACAAATTTTCAGTGTTGCCTTTCATAAGAGACCAAAACCTTAGATATTCTCCAAAGGTTCAAGGACCGGCCTTGGATTGGGATTCCAGGCAAATTTTACAGGATTGTTGTTTACACAATAATAAACCTTACAAAACAATGTGGCACCTGTTTACTCATAGAGACAGGCTATGTAGCATTAATAGTTCCTATTACGTAATCTATAAAAGAGCAACTCGAGTAAGGCGGCCGTCATGGATGGGTGTAAATTTAACTCATATTATTGTGATTGGTATTCAAAATATGTACATCAAAGCTCTAGTTTAGCTGTCATTAAACGTTCCAAGCTCCGACAGCAAATGTTCACTTATGTTCAAACAAGACCAATATGTGCAAGAGGAGAGCGCAGAGTGTAGACTCTACAGTCTACACCACAGGTGTCAAACAGGCGGCCCGCAGGCCAAATCAGGCCCACTAAGGGATTGAATCCGGCCCGCCAGTCAACAGTTAGAGAAGCGCAAGAGAAAAACGAGCTGCAGGTTGAAATATGTCCACTTGATGTTGCCAAAGCCAGCTGCCTCGAACAAAGACACTGTACTTGTATTTCTCTCTCTCTCTCTCTCTCTCTCTCTCTCTCTCTCTCTCTCTCTCTCTCTCTCTCTCTCTCTCTCTCTCTCTCTCTCTCCTCTCTCTCTCTCTCTCTCTCTCTCTCTCCTCTCTTCTCTCTCTCTCTCTCTCTCTCATCTCTCTCTTCTTCTTCTCTCTCTCTCTCTCTCTCTCTCATCTCTCTCTCTCTCCTCTCTCTCTCTCTCTCTCTCTCTCATCTCTCTCTCTCTCTCTCTCTCACCCCTTTTCTTTCACTCTCTGTGTCTCTCTTTTTCTCTTCCTTTGTTGCTCCTTTGGTCTCTTTCTCTCTTTGTGTCTTTTTAACTTCATTTGCTCTGACTTCCTTTTTTCCTTTTTTCTCTTTTCTCTTTCTCTCTTCATACCCTTCACGCTTTCTTTTCTCGTTTTCTCCCTTCTGTCTTTCTATTTCTTTGGATTTCTTTCTTCCTCTCCCTTTCTTTTCCCCCCTCTCTCACGCCTTTTTATTCCTTGGTTTCTCATGCTCTCTCCCTCTCTCTCTTTTTCTTTCTTTGTCCTGCCCTCTCTCCTTTTCCCTCCTTCTTTCTCTCATTTCTTTATCTCTCCTTTTTCTTTTCTCTTGAATCTACTAGTCCGGCCCCCCGACGGAATGTTTGTTCTATCGTGTGGCCCCCTCGAGTTAAATGACTTTGACACCCCTGGTCTACACTGTAGAGAGGTTAGGTTGAAATAAGGTAATCTCCTGAGACTCGTTCCGCGGCGAATAACGCACTATATTCGGCAAGACGTTTTAGTGTGCCTGGCTCCGGGGGGTGGCAGCAAAATGATTGATTTGATTCCTTCAAAATGGGTCAGCAAGATATTAAAAGAACAAACGCATTAATGTGTAATGATTTTTCCTCCAATCAATGGACTATGACTTACGTGTTTTAGCCAGCGAGGGCAGTATTAAAACAAAGAGCGAGATCTACATGGGGACGGCCTCTCAGTAAAAGGCTGATTTTTTTTTTCAATAAAAATCTCGAGCTACACTGTCCGTCCAAAGTGATTAACAAACAATTCCA